>NC_060278.1:57323664-57462692 GCF_021613505.1 Equus quagga | reverse complement strand
GCCGGAACCCAGAGGCCCCAGCCGTGGGGGCGGCGGGGGCGGCGGCCGGCGGACGCGGGGGCGGCGGCGCGCTGGGCTGCTGCTGTCACAGAGACGCCCCGGGGGGGCGGGCAGGCGGGCAGGGGGGCGGGGAAGCGCCGGGGGCGCCGCCGGCATGGGCCCGCCGCCGCCGCCGCCGCTCTGAGCAGCGTCTTCCCGGCGGGGCGGGGGCGGCGCGACCCTCGGAGCGCGGGGGACGGCAGGCCCTCCGCGACATGTAACCATGGACTGCAGGACCAAGTGAGTGGGCGCCGGGAGGCCGGGCGGGGGCGGCCCTCCTCAGCGCCCCGGCCCTCACGCTCCCCGGGGCGGCCGGGGGGTCGGCCGGCCGGCCGGACAGCGCTAGGCCGCAAAGCCTGCCCGGCCCGCGGCCCCGGCCCGCGTCGACGGCCGCCCCGGGGAGCAGGGGCGCCGGCCCGCCGGGTGTGTCCTCCGGGGCCGACGGGCGCCGCGTCTCGCGGGCGTCCGCAGGGCGGGAGGGAGCGAGCCGTGAGGTGAAGCGGTTGTCACTCGGAGCGTCTCCCCGGCGTGCGGGGCACCCTTTCATTTTCAGCTGTGCGTGTGTCCGTTTGCTTCGGATGCTCTCTGCTTTTCAAATGAGATCTGCCTCGGAGGTGTGTTTTTACGGGCGCGGTGCTTGCAAAATGGTATCCCATGCGATGGTCGTTTTTTTTTTTTTTTTTTTTGATGTGCTTGCTGAAGTCCCGCGGTGGGCGTTTTTCGGAGGGAGATGAGGTCAAAAGCAGTTGGCAGCGCTGTGGTGATTTTGTTTGGGGTGCCCGAGAGGCGTGAGTTTTATATTTTTCTCCTGAAACTTTGCAGAGAATTCCGGTTTCTTCCCTTACCTCCTCTTTACCACCCCCATACCCCCCAGGAGTTAAAAAAAAAAATCATGTATATTTGTATTAGTGCCAGAGGCTTGTTAAATTTCACGGTTTCATTGAAATCAGCAATTTTTACACCTCAGAGAGATTCTAGAGAATATTAGGGAAATAGGAACATTTGTGATTTAGAATGATTTTCCTCAGTGTTTGACATCGTGGGGGCTGGGGTAAGTGATTGAAGAAATATGTATGGTTTTTGGCATTAATTGGATTATGAGGAAGGAGGTCAGCTGAGTCCAGATTATTCACATTGAAACAAGTTGATAGTGGGAGGGCTGAGGAAATGGGTGTTTGCGAATTAACTTACATGTCTAGTCACTTGTTTCTAGATTATCATAAATTTTTTTTTAAAAAAAATATTTATTTAGAAGCCAAACTCGCATGAGTTTCTTGAAGGAAGTATGTATTAAAAGCAGCCAGTGTACAAAGACACGAAGGTCTCCTTAGCAGTCACTGAAATATGTTAACACTTTGGTCACGTGGGCCTTGTGGTATCAGACTTGGCTTCATCTTTTATCTTCTGGCAGAAAGAGATAAAACGGAACTGTAATTTGAAAAAAAAGTGTCTCGATAGGTTTCAATTCGGTTTTTGAAATTAAACCAATTGAATAGGTTGAACGTCTGAGAACTCAGGAAAGAAGCGAACTTCTGAAGGCAGCAAGGGCAAACGCACTGTTCCTGTAGGGAAAATCTAACATTGAGGCAGATGTCCAATTTCCCCGCTGAGAATTGACATAAAACAAGGACTTTTTTGTTAGCCTTGGAGTCTCTGTAGAGTTTGCTACTTTCAATGTGCTTCAGTACAGTAGCTACATCTCAGGCAAAGTGTGTGCAAAGTGGCACAGTTAAGGAGCGTTATGAACGTTTTGGGGTGTCTGGAACGTGGCAGGTGGAGTTCATCATTTACGCTTAGATTGCGAATCCTTTGAAGAAGGTTTGGGAAGGAAAGTTAGAGACAGGAACATCCTGGCTTTCTGATTTGATTCAAGGAGATAAAGGCAGTGCTTTACATTTATCCAGCACTTAATGCTTTATGAGGTGATTCCATGTGTATTATTTGATTTATAACCCTCACAATTACTCTGTAAAGTGAACGAGGCACTTTATAGGTGAGAACACAGGCTCGGAGGTTCTGTGTTTTTTGCCCAAGTCTCAGAACTCCTAGACCTCAACTCTCTCACGTTGCTGAACTGGGAAGACACTTGCTCGTTTCTGCTATGTTGTGGTCAGATAGTCATGTGGGATCTACTGAGACAAGAACAAGATTGGTTTTTAGAGTTAAGAAAGTGTCCACATTGTACAGATGCTTATTTATTTATCATAGGAAATAAATAAAACAAAGTTCTTTCTGTTTCAGGGAGAATCCAGAAAGGACCTTTGATCTGGTATTGAAAGTGAGATGTCATGCCTCTGAAAATGAAGGTAGGTATGTTTTGTTGATTCTTAAAATGATTGAGTCTGTCAAAACAAGCGTTAATGTTGTAGACCGCTGGGACGTAATAGCCTCAGGATAATGATAGCGCTAAATGTGTTCTCTGCATCTACTGGCTCACGTTACTGGTAATAAAACAGATGCTAGGTCTTTACCTTGGGATTGTAGAAATCGTGCATGTTAATCTGTGAGGGTTAAATTTCGGGTGTTGTATGTTAAGGCCATGTAACTTACAACTCAGCTTTCCCATTGGTTGATAAAATTATCGTTAGTTTTTGTGGAAGGGCATGCCTTTTCATTTTCTTTCATTTGTCTTTGAAAATTTGGTTCCTTTTTTAAACATTAGTGGAAATTCTCCTGCCACTGCAAATGGGAGCCACACCAGTTCCCTTCTAATGTTTCCGGAAAGCAGACTGCGTAGGCCCTTCTGTCGGATTTACTCCAGTAGCATAGCACGTAAACAATGGTGCGACATTACTTGGAAGGGTTTTAGCTGTCAGTTCTATATAATTTCCTGAAAAGACAAGAACCCTTTAGTATGATGATTTTTGTCAGTTTTTCCCTAACTTTGTCATATGTACGTGTGTGGCGGGGAGGGGTGGTGGAAAAGAATACATAAGAGATCTGTCTTCTTGCTTATTTCCTTTTAGTGTGTCCTGTGTGATATGTTTTCATAGACATCTCCCGTGTATGATTTTACTTGCAGTGTATCTACTTAGGCCCTAGATAGCCTGATGATTAAGTGTGGGTTTTGTGGAGACTTAGCTGTTCGTTCTAAAGGCTTGGTGGAAGGTCTGCTGACGCTCTTAGTTCCAGAAGATGGCCAGCAGTTATATGCTCCTAAGCAATTTGGAGCTGCATACCTTAAAATAGAGGAGCCCAGCCCAGCTGTGGTGAAATGAGCATGAGTAATTTTAGGTAGGAAGTCACACACGCTCCTGCCTCCACCAGCCCTACCTGCTGTACTCCTGGCCTGTTTGAACAACAGCGGTGGTCTGGTTTGTCCCCCAACAAGGAGTGATCCTAGGTTGTAGGGAGCTTTTTCTGATTAAAAAGCTTATCTTTTGTTGTCCTGTATGTATTGAAGTTTGTCCACTTACATTCTTTTTGGGCCCAACCAAGTTCTCTTTGAAGACTCAAAAGGATACATTATTTTTTTCAGCTCCAATTTAAATCTATAGTGTATTTATGGTATGAATAAATCGTCAAAATACCCACCATAACATTAGCTAAGGTGGGTGAAGTAATGCTCACCTGATGTGTTTGTAAAACAGGCTAAATTCCTTTGGAAAACATGATTTCTCTGTAATTTTAAGTGCGTGCTAAAGTGATCTTGATCAAAGGATCGATCTGCATTGTATAACAGCTCATCTGTGGATGTGTCACAGAGAGTGTGACCTTTCCCTAAAAACTTCTGAGAGGTTTCCTCCTTCCTCCCTCCTCTGCCCTTGTGCATTTCCAGGAACTAGTTATTCCAGTTCGTATCTACTCCTGCTCTTCTTTTATTACCTTTTTGCCTTGTGTTGTTGTTACTGTTTAAATCAATGCTTGTTAGAAACCTCTTCATTTGTATTTTGACAGTTTATCCAGCATGGTGAAGTTGGAAATATAATAAATGGTTAAAATAAACACTTTTGGCCTCTCTCTATATAGGTTGCAATTAATCCATTCCATCCATGTTTTCCATTAATATGGCTGATTGGCAGCAAATTCTAAAGATTTTTTTAAAAAGCTAAACTCAGTTATGTAAAAAGCATTAGCAGCTTTTCTTTTTTTGATTGTGACTTAAATAGTACGAACATGACTAATGTTTTAGAGTCTACAAGTTATATTTTTTGTGCTCCAAAAAGTAATGCTGCTATATAACTGAAATCTTATGTCAAGTTGAGAGTTTGATGTTTATAAGTATTTTTATTAATTTTCTACTTTATTGATAAATATTAAAGGGAAAAATGTCCAGAAATCATTAAAGAAAGTTATTGGAATATTCCTACTTAACTGTCAGTAAAATCTATTTATTTTAATGAGTCTGATTTGTGCATCAGTTTGTTTAAAGTAGGATAAGGTTTTTTGCTAACATTGAATGAACACAGATGACGTTGTTATGTAGTAAAAGATTGGAAAACAAAATGTGTAAATTAGTATGCTTAGGGTACAAATATAAAACAAGTTTAAATAATTAGAAAATTTGATAGTTCATATAAGAGGAAGTCTAGAAGCAGGTCATCAAAGATCCAGATTCCCTCTGCACCTCGGCTCTGCCACCCACAGTAATGGTATCATTGGATGGCTTAGATTCCTGTAGTTATAGGATGGCTGTCAGAGAAGTTGGAACTCTCCTTTCTCCTTTACGATTATGGGGGTGACAGACACTGGCTTTTCATGGCACTCTCTTTAGAGCCAGAAATTCTTTTCCCAGAATCCCCCAGAACATTCCATCCTAGTGGCCCAAGTTGGCATGGGCCTGAGCTTGCCTAAAATATTCGTTGGTGGGGTAGTCGTAGAGGGGTGAGTAGCAAGATTATCACGATTGATTTACTGAACAACTGGCAAGGAGTAGATGTTGGGAACTCAGTTAAAATACTGTTTGCATTTTTCAGAATTTTGCTTTATTTTTTGAATGAATCATTTCTCAGAATACTGGTGTATTTTTTGATGACTATCTATTTGATCCTGTAGAAAATATGATGCTCAGGGTAAACTTGGTTTATGCTAAGATTGGTGATATTACATTAATATAGTTGGAATGTTTTTCTTGTTCACTTTTTAATAGAGAAATTCTAAGTTCTTTCGTTTATCGTGAATAATTTAGATCATAAATATCTTCAGAGACAAATTGTTATTAGCTAAGTTTTAGTTAGTGATTTGAAATGGCATTAGTTGAACTATAACTCAGTATAGCTAGTTCTGTAAGGTGATGATCTTCATCTGATCTGTTGCTATTTGGACTTATTTCAAAGGCATTACATTGATTTTCTGAAAACAATACATTTTAGAACACTGGGAAGTAGTTTCACAAGGAGGGCCCCACAAATTTCAGATTGTGTTTCCCTAGCACGTGCCTGTTGTGTTAGTAAAATTGGTTCTGGTGGTGTCCGATGGGTTGTTGGGGTGTCTTTTCTTAGATGTTTCCCTGGCAGGACTACTTCTCTAGCAACTTCTGCTCCAACTGTCCGAGAGTGAAGCACCAACATTTAGGTCTTAATGCTCTTCCTGGTAGGTTTCCAAGCTATTTGCTGTTGTGGCTCCTCTCTTTGCTGACTTTCTTGCTTCCCAGCAGTCAGGAAGTGCAGCCAGCAGTGTTGGCCTCTCCTCAATTCGAATAACAGGACTCAGGGTTGCCATGTTGTCCCTGCCGTCCCCAGAGTGATTCAGGATTTGAGGGACATGAAAAGTAGCTCTTCCTCAGTGGAAGATTAGAGATGCGTCTTCTCAGGGTTTCTCTTCCAGGCAATGGCCTTGGTACCCTAGCTTTCTCTTTTATGTTTTGTTGCTAGCTTATTCCAAGAAGTAGTAGTTGTAGTTAATAGTAGTAGTAGTAGTAGTAGTAAGTAGTGGTAGTAATTAGTAGCAGTAGTTATTATTAGTAGTAGTTAATAAGTAGTAGTGGTGGTGGTGGTAGTGGTAGTGGTGGTACTTGTAGGTAGTAGTAGGTGGTGGTGGTAGTAGTAGTAATAATAGTAGTAGTAGTGGTAGTAGGTGGCAGTAGTAGTAGGTAGTAGTAGTAGCAGCAGCAACAGGTGGTACTTATGTAGTACTAACTTTGTGCTATGCACAATTCTGGATATTTCACATGTACTGTTTAAGCCTCACTAAAATCCTATGAAATGTTTATCTTCATTTTGCACATGAGGAAACTGAAGCATAGAGAAATGAAGAGACTTGCCCAAAGTGGACTGGCTCCAGAGTCTATATTTTAATCTATTTCTTTTTAGTAAATTTAATGTTGTTTTTAAATCTGCTGCCTCTCATTGTGTAATGACCTCACATAAGCTCAGTGTCGCTACTTTATTATCATGTGAGGAAATACTAGAGTATAAACTACATGTGGTGCAGGTATTTTTTTTAAAACAGGAATACAGTGTCTTCCCTGAAATTAATGAATCGAGTGTTATTCCACATGAAATAATTACTGAGCTTTTTCCTTGTGGTTATTGATGCTCGCTCAGGAGATTCCCCTGTCTGCCCCTACTCTTCTCTTTTAGGATTTACATCTCCGTATTTAGTGACTCTTTGATTCAATAGTTCTAGCCATTAGTCGTTTTCAACACGTTTAGCAAATCTTGTTTTCTTTGTTCCTTTCTCTTTACCTAGAATAATTTCTCTTAGGAACAAATCCCTCTTTGCTGCCGACTTTCCACTGTTATCAGCCCATCCAACCCAGTATCACATTATCCATCTTTCTGATCTCTAGCTTGTGTTAACAGTTTAACTGCTTCTTACTCTTTTCTTAAGTTAGAACCTTACGCCAAAGAATCCTAACTTAGTATCCCCCGTGCTCTGCACAAAGGAGGTATTTCTAAGCTCACTTTTCTATTTGATAACTTTTCATCTGTAGGGATACTATTTACACAGAATCCACAGCATTTTGCTTCTGCCTGTATTTTAGCTCTTACTGTGTTCTTATACAGATGTCTAATATGATAATTGACAGACATAGAGATATGTCTGTATATTAAGACATATCTAAGTGTCTGTTTGCCGTGCCTAAAGTAAGCTCTTCAAGAACCGGGCCATGACTTATTAATTTGCATCCTTATAGAAAAGGTTAGCACAGTATATGGCATGTTTAGTGAATATTTACAGAATGAACAAAAGAACTTGGACCTAGGATAGTACCTGGCCATTGATCAAATGAATGTTGATTAGATTAATTCACAGAGAGCTGCTGGTTTTAGAAGTGGTCTTAAGTGTGTGCTGGCATGACAGTAGCAGGGGTGTTAGAAATACATGACCATATATATCTTGGACTGGGCCATTTTGGGGTATCCTGTGCTCAAGCTCTTCGCTTCAGGATCCACATCTGCTCTCCTCTCTTCTCACATCACAAGATTTATTGGGACAGTTGCTCTATGTGTATGTTTGTGGAGGCGACCTTTAAACCCATGTACACCCATCCACACACATCTAAAACCTAAAAAAATCCTAACATTTAGAAAGTAGAACTTTGATGAATCACGTGCACAATAAAGTGGTTTAGGAGACTTTACGTATTGCTCAAGGTGGAAGGAATCTGTGAGTAAAATCTGGTTACCGTGTTTTTGCTCTAGCTTTGTGTTCATGAAAGAACTCTTTCTGAGTCCCTCTCAATCCAGATGCATTAGGATAGATTAGAGTGATCTTGACTGAAAGTATTAACTTTACGTCCTAGGTTGTTAAGAAGACCGAAACTCTTATTTTCTCATCTTTGCTAATCGGGGACAAAATTTAATGTGTTCTCTAGAATAACCTTATCTTTGAGATGTGCCATTTTTTGTTTTACATGGAAAATAGTTCAGAATAGCCATACTTTTATTTTTGGCTGTGGTACATTACATCACCTTCCACATAGCTGCCTGCAAGTGTAAAAATCAAATTTCAGCATTCGGTATTTGTTGATAATTACTCTGATAGGGATGCTGCAGAGTTTATATTTTAGTTTTTTTTGGTTTTTCTTTTTTGAGGAAGATTAGCCCTGAGCTAACATCTCCTGCCAGTCCTCCTCTTTTTGCTGAGGAAGACTGGCCCTGAGCTAACATCCGTGCCTGTCTTCCTCTACTTTATATGTGGGACGCCTGCCACAGCATGGCTTGCCAAGTGGTGCCATGTTTGCACCGGGGATCCGAACTGGCGAACCCCAGGCCACCGAAGTGGAACATGTGCACTTAACTGCTGCGTCACCAGGCTGTCCCCTAGAGTTTATATTTTAATAGTTTGATTATAACTTGTTAGGTACTTCTATTTCACATGTTCTTTATTTTTGCTGCCTTAATCCAAGGTGACCTCTTGATTTCTCGTGTGAACGATTCTCACTGTGACATGTGGGAGGTGGTGCCTCTGTGTGGTCTCTTCATGGTGGTGTCCTCTCCACTGCTGTTTGACCACGGTGTTTTGCCACAGAGCCACCAGTTTGTTCTGGTTTTTTCTTGTTTTCTTGACTTTCAAGCTAACATGTTCCTGATAGACTTTCGATAATATTCTCTCCTTTGAAGGATTTTCTTATGCCTCCAAATTTTTGTTTTCAATTTGCAAGTCAGAGGACAGTAATTTACCTTTTAAAATATACATTTTAACCTGTGTATACAATATTAGCAATAGGCATTTTTGGGGTACTTTAGGCAGCCATGGTGTTACTTTAAATGACAATGAAACTCAAAGGGAGTAAGTGTGAAGTATGTTCTCAATCAATTCTGAAGGATCCTTATTCCTTGGAAATAAGTTTTAACATTTATCATTCGAAAACTTTTCTCACTTTTAAACTCTTAGGCTTATGCTAAAGGAACATTATGGAAACTAGGAGAGGTGTTTTTTTATTTAACGTTTTTCATTTGAGCTAGAAAGCATTAAAGATAGCTTTGAGAAACTCCTGAAATACTGCAGTGTTCCTGTATTGTTAGGTTGAGTGGTTTCCCTGTTGTATTTATTTTGGGCATAGTTAGACTCTTTGTTTATGTGAATTAAGGATAAGTTGATGTATTCAAGGTAGTGATTTAATTTTATCTATAGAAAAGGGTGTCTTGTTTCACATTTGTGTGGTGGTCAGTCATTGGTCTTGTGGGGGAACTTGCGGAAGGTGCTCCTGAATTGATTTTTTAGAGGTATTTAGGAGAGTACAGGTATTTAGGAGACCCCAGAAGAGAACAGTAGAATAATAGAACTGGAAGTTTCCTTAAAGAGCACCTAGTTCACTCATTGGAGGGGAATTGCTTTGATGTCTTGTATAATTCCTGGAGCCCCTCTGCTCTCACCCTGCAGGTGCCATTGTCGTGGTAATGCTGGGTGACTGCATAAAGATTCTCCCCATGAGCATTATACAGGCCTGCTCCACCCCAAGCACTCTTCTCATTACTCTTCAAATAGCAATTCCTTTAAGTAGGTGGTATTACTTAATGTATTTATCTGATTAAAGTAATTCGTGGTGAGGTGTGAACAACTGATAGACAGCCCTCAAGGGAGCATTTTAATTTTAAAGAAAGCCTTGTAAACTTGAATTAATTAAAAAGATGCAGTTTGCTGTAGGGAAAAGAACTCTGAACTAAGGATCAAGTGTACCTCTGTCAATATCTATATTGATACTCCTTTTGTAATTTGTGATCAACAGCTTTAATAAGTGTAAATACAGAGTATTCAGTGAATTTCATTAAGACTTTTTTTTGTTTGTTTATAAGTTCTCAGTTAAGGAAATAAAGCTGTAGCATCATGGTTACAGAGCCTTATTTGTGGATTTATTTTCTCTGATTGGTCTTGCAGTTAGATGTTTTACAGAAGTAGTAATAAAAACTACTATTTATTTAGTATTTACCATATGTCAGTAAATATGCCAAGAGCTTACATATCCTATTTGTCTTCACTACAACCAGATGAAGCAGGGACTGTTGTTATTTTTATAGAAATGAGGAAATGGAGGCTCAGAAAATTCAAATTACTTGCCCAAGTCATACAGCTGGAAGAGTTGGAACTGGGACTTGAACCTGTTTTTCTGATTCTAGAGCCTGAACTCTTAACCATTGCACCGTGCTGCCTTTAAAATACTCATCTTTTTCTAATAGCATTGAAATTTTTCACAGCAATTTTAAGATAGCCACCCTTTTAGCAAATCCCTGACTCATTCTAGGCTTGACCAGAGTTGTTGTGATATTATGTTAATTTTTGACAGACATAAAAAGATGACAATGGGAAGAAGAGCATAAAGCCCATAGGAAGTAGTCAGCCCTCTTTCATTCGTTTAGTGAACGTTTGAGTGCCAGTTATGTGTCAGGCACAGGTGAGAAGCACTTATGAAGGTGACATTCTTGGAGAGGAAGTGTCAGTTTCAAATCAATGATTGTAATGGTGTAGTCAGGGCTGTAAGAGAGGTTGCACAGTATACAGCACCGAGTATGGAAGAGGGCACCCAACTGAGCTCTGTGTGTGTTACCTGGGGGACAGTGGGAGAGAGAGGAGTGAGGAGAGGCAGGGGTAGTCCTGAGATGATGGAGGAGACACAATTAGTTATCTTGTCAGCTCTCAGTTGGGTACCAGGTGGTTATCTTTTTCTAAAGTTAGTTGGAGTTTTAGTTCCTATTCAGAATCTTGTGTGAATAATTAAGAGTAAAGAATACGTATATTGCTTTTGATATAAATATTTTTAGCTAATGAAGGTGATCAAGAAGCAGTCTCTCTGCTGTAGTGTAATTTGCCTTGGTAGGGTTTGTTGGGTTTAGTTTTGTTTTGTTCGGAGCCTAAAACAGTGTCTGACCCAAACTGTCTTCAAAGTATGTGTTAAATTGTTGAGGCAATGTTTTGAAGGTACTGAGATGGATTTTAAACAAAAGGAATGGAAATTGTAAAGGGTATTGAAAGGTTGATACTTGTTCTTAAATTAATTTCTTTGTTAAAAGTATAACAACATCATTGAACAGGTGAAATTTGTGAAATTGCAGTTTGAGAAGTAAAAGATATAAAAAGAAATTGCTGAGTGGTAATCCTTTCGATATCTGCCTTGTGACAGTTATATGCTATCTTGAACTTGAACTTGATTTCCCTGACTTAAGCTAACCACTGGATTTTAGGTTTTTGAGGACAAACATCTCTGCATCTCCTGTAGATTTTCAGAAGGTACCTTCCATATGGATGATGTTTAGTAATTGCTTAAGTTATATTCTGTTGTTAAAGTGAAATTAGTAAAACGTTGTGCTGTATTTCCAATACCTATTTTAGATTTCTTAAAAAATTTTTTAATGTAAAGGACTTTGAAAGGCTGTAGATTTTTATCATCATAAGCAATAGATGCTTCATTTAAAAAAGTTTTTTTAGTAGAACTGTTGATAAACCACAAACTCTATGACTTAGTTGGCAGAACTGGTAAAGATCAGATAGAGCCTTTTCCTCTTTCAGTTCCTTCTTATTTATCATTTGAATCTGAAAATAAAGTGTAGAACTATCAGTTTAGTACATCTGATGGTCTTCTGCAAATGTATTAAGTGTCCAGAAGTTAGTCATTTCAAACATAATTTTGTCTTGGTTTGGTAGCAGAAATGCACCAGCATAAGGATGTGTTTACTATTCAAATTTATATTAATTAAAATTAAACAGTCCTTTAACATTTTGTCTCCAGGTAATTATAAAATTTAGACTTATTAATTTTGACGAAAGCTTATTTGAAATAACTTAAGAATTTGTGCAGAAGACATTCGTTGAAATGAAACCCAAATAAGTTCAGAAGTGTTTTAATACACAGGAACACCATCTGTCCTCAGGGTCCATGCATTAACAGTAGTTACTCTTAAGTAAACTTGTATGGAAGTGGTTCAGAAAGGATTCTTTTTTTTTTTTAATGGATGAGAAGAGGGCTTTTTCTTTTTTAATTCTTCTCCCAAAGCCCCGCCCCGCCAAACACACAAAGTTGTATATTCTAGTTGTGAGTGCCTCTGCTTGTGCTATGAGGGACGCCACCTCAGCATGGCCTGATGAGTGGTGCCATGTCCATGCCCAGGATCCGAACCGGTGAAACCCTGGGCTGCCAAAGCGGAGCGCGAAAAGTTAACCACTCGGCCACAGGGCTGGCCCCAAGAAAGGATTCTTAAATGTCTTTTTTTTTGAGATTCCAGTGTATTTTGGCTATGTTGTTTGGAAGAGGAAGTCATGTACTATTTGGGAAATTTTTTTCAAGTTTTTGGTCATTGTTACACTTTTATAGAAATTAAAATAGTATTTCTGTTTAATTATAAGCAATGAATGAGGTTAATTTACTTGACTTTTAGAAAATAATGTATCTTTTTTTATTACAACAGAGGATGTGAGAACTAAGTTTTGGAGTTGTAGTTTTGCTATGAAATGTGTGATTTTGGTGATGAATATCTGCAGATTAGTCATTGACAATGAGGGGCAATGCAATTTCATCAAGATTGTGTTGGTTGTGTTCACTCTGAAGGTTTAGACATATTATAGAAGAAATAGTAAGCTGAGAATTTTTATGTGCAAAAATACTAGTTTCCAAGTTTCTAATGGTTAGTATTGTGTTTGTTAGTAACAATATTTACTCTAAAAGTCAAAATATTAAAATAAATTCCAGTTGAAAGTTAAAATTTTAACTTGTAGACATTAACTTCATTTTTAGCTTAATAATTGAAGGCATAAGTGAATCTACAGTACAGTACCTTATATGTGTCCTAAATTTGGCATTTGAAGCTTGTGCAGCTGTCCAAAACTCTTTACAAAGCCATTAGGAAATCTGTTCACTTCTAATTTCCTCGATTTGGGAATTTATAAAATCTTTTGGTAATTTTTTGACTCATTTCTCTCAGATTGGCAGTGACCGTTTTGTTTGTAGAGGAACATGGAAAGAAGGGAGGAGAGGACTCTTATTTCAAATTTTCTACCTTAAACCTTGTAGCATATACTACTACTTTCATACTTGTGTTGTATTCACAATGGTGGTCACGTATTGAAAATGAAGTCACCGAACACTTCTGAATTGCCTTGTAAATCATCACAGTAAGACTAAATTATATTTAGCATGTTTTACAGTTTATATTTTTATGGTATTTTAATGCTTTGAAAATGTATAATTTGTATTATGTGTAGTATGTATTACAGATTTAACATAAATAATTTATATTTACTCTAAAATATAATTTTAAATATGACTAGAATTTACCTTTTTTAGATATGGCTGGATTTAATTTGTCAAAACACAGAAATTGCTTATGTATTATTATTAAGGGACTTGTCAATACTTATTCTGAGTTAAAGCTCTTAATTTAAAAGCTAGGATTAAGGAGAATAGATGCTGGATGCTTTTGCTTGATTTATGGGTTGGAGGAAATGACTAAGCTAGAGCTCAGTGCTCTCTAAGAGATGTCTTCCTCCCACACAGATATGTTTTAACCCACAAGGACAGGAGTGTAGAATCTTACGCACCTAAGAGAAAGACCAAAGGCCATGTTTTCTCCTTCTGGAATCTATATTTAGCAACTTGGCCCAGTGGAGGCCTGCTAGCTCTTTGCACAACCTCATGCCATCTGCATAAGATGTTAAATTTTGGAATTTGTACTTTTGCTTTGTTTCACTTTTACTTTTTTGATGTATTTGGTGTTTATTCTTTCATTCATTAGAGATTTAATATTTTTAATTCCTTTGAACTGTTTTAGCTTAATTCTTTAGGTTTTTTTGTTTTTGTTTTTACTGAGGAAGATTAGCCCTGAGCTAACATCTGTTGCCAGTCCTCCTCGTTTTTAGCTTGAGGAACATTAGTCCTGAGCTAACACCTGCGCCAGTCTTCCTCCACCTTTTATTTGTGGGGCACTGCCAAGGTGTGGCTGATGAGTGGTGTGGCTTCATGCCTGGCATATGAACCCATGAACCCGGCCCACCAAAGTGGAGCACACTGCACTTGACCACTACGCCACAGGGCCGGCCCCTTCTTTAGTTTTTATTTTTACTTTTAATTGTACTTTGCTTCTTTTTTCTCATAATTTTATTTTAATTTCTTTTGATTTTTAAAAAGTTTTCATTCCTTTTATTGTTTAAAAAAAGCATTTAATGAAATGCTTTCTTTTGTTTGGAAAAAGTTGTACTTTCTTGTTCTGAGATAGAGTGCCCTTTGAACCTTTTTTGTTTTTCTAATGATGAGACTAGGAAAGCTGGTAGAGGAGGTTGAATATTATGAAAGGTAATTGTTTAGAAACTCTCAGTGCAGACACACACTAATAAAACTAATGCTTACTACTTGGGTTGAATGTGAATAGGTGTTTAAATCTCTGTTTCAAGGTTAACAGAAGCAAATGGATTTCATGACGTGATTTTCTAAAAACCTAAAGCCTGGAATCCTTTTACAGATAAAACAGAATGTTTCACCTTATAGACATCATGGTGGAGTGGAAAGATACTGGACTAAGAGTTGAAACATGGCTTTTGGTCCTGGCTTCACTACTTTTTAGTTGTATGACTTGGTCAAGTTGTTTAGCTTCTGTTGATTTCACTTTTCACAGTATCAAAAGTTTTGTGCTACATATCTCAAGAATTATGAGAGTCGAATACAAAACGGCATGAAGGTGCTTTGTAAGCTGTACTGTAAAGGGCTTATATAGAGATAAACTTTTATTTGGTTTCTTTTTTTTTTTTTTTTAAAGATTTTATTTTTTCCTTTTTCTCCCCAAAGCCCCCCGGTACATAGTTGTGTATTCTTCGTTGTGGGTTCTTCTAGTTGTGGCATATGGGACGCTGCCTCAGCGTGGTTTGATGAGCAGTGCCATGTCCGCGCCCAGGATTCGAACCAACGAAACACTGGGCCGCCTGCAGCGGAGCACGCGAACTTAACCACTCGGCCACGGGGCCAGCCCCTTTATTTGGTTTCTATATTGAGGTTGTAAAGTATTTGAAAAAAGGCATGATCACTTCAACAGAAATTCAGTGTCAGTGTTGACTTTTCCCCCTGTTTTGAGGTGTGTGATCAACCTGGAAGAAAGGACTGATGAAGGAAGGTCACACAATAACTTGCAGGTTCCCCAGCTAACACTGCAGAAGTGTCAGAAACCAGGAGGAAGGAAGATGCTAATGCGTTTGGGGCTGATGAGTTAGTTTCACTTTGAGAAGGATGTTTGGCAGAGAATAAAAATTTGTGGCGCTAAATCTGGCAGTACTCATTTAAAGGCTTGGTGGCATCTAGAGGGATTAGGCAGGACTTGGAAGTTACAATGTGACTTTTTCTGCGCTCCTTCCAAATTTTTCACATGCACAAACTTCAGCAGGGAAGTAGGAATTCCATATATGTGTAAATTTTCAAATTTCTAAGAGTTAATATTGACAAGCTAGAAGGTTATTAGAATGAGAATAAACTAGAGGTTCGTATCTCTGAAGGAATGATAATGAGGTGAGGTTAAGAGTAATATTATACAAGTGTAGGATTTTCAGTGGGAATGTTATCAGTTGTGAGGTATGGTACAATTCGTTATGAGTTCTCTGTAAACTCACACGAAGCATTGCAATGTGTGAATGGTTAAAAATTATAGCAAATTCAAGGCTATCCCAATAATGACATTGCTCTTATTTGCATTCCTATGTGAGTTTCTTGAGTGAGTGCTAAAGGAATGGCATAGCTATGGTTAGCACTAGAAATTGTAAACCAAAGGTTATCAATGCTATAGGATAGAGTAAGCCCCGATAGGATAAATAACTGATGATTAAAAATTATTCCAGTGTTAATTACCTGAAAAATGTATTTAGACTTTGACAAAATCTGGATATGTGCATAAGAGTGGGTTGTGAATATGAACATTGTCTCTTATATGAGTGGTAATGGATAAGATTTGAGAACCACTATATTATAGATTTAATTTTAGTCCAGCAATTAACCTTGAAGCACGATTGTATGACATTATTGATATAAATCTCTTTCTATAGGTAATTTTATATTTTTTCAAACAAATTTAATTTATTTAAGACCACTCTATATATTCCTGATTTCTCAATAGCAGTGTTTCTCAACTTTATTCATGTCATGACACACAGGAAATGACAATTTTTGTAGGGACATCTGGACAAATGGATTTCATGCAATGATAAGGAGATAACTGGCCTGGGGGCTCCCAGGGTTGGGGAGATTGTTACATTCTCACTCTTCTCTTTTTTCTTTTTTTTAAGATTGGCCCTGAGCTAACATCTGTTGCCAATCTTTTTTTTTCTTTTTCTCCTCAAAGCCCCTCTACCGCATAGTTGTATATTGTAGTTGTAGGTCCTTCTGGCCGCCTCAGTATGGCTTGATGAGCAGTGCTAGGTGTGTGCCCAGGGTCCCAACTGGCGAAACCCTGGTCCACTGAAGCGGAGTGCATGAACTTAACCACTTGGCCACGGGGCCGGCCCCTGTCCTCATTCTTCTTAACTATGAGAAGGACACAGGCTGGGATGTTCTCTTTATGGTTTCTTTGGTGAGAAGAGAATCTGCTCTTTTATTCACTGCTTTTGTTCACTGCTGTTTTATGCTAGCTAGGGTGGCAGAACTCTAAAGTTAGATTGGATTTAGAAGAACTTGGTTGGAGTTCTGGCTTTGTAATAAGACTCTTAGCCTCTCTGAGCCTCAGTTTCTTTGTCTTTAAAATGAGAACAATAACAACCTTTCTCTTTCTACCAGAAAGCTTGTGATGATCAATAGAGATAATAAAATGTATAAATATGCTTTCGAACAATGCTTATTTTTATTATAATTTACAGAAATTGTAAGTACATGCCTTTCATAATTCACAAGAAGAAATAATTAGATGCTTATGTTTGATATGTATATAGTGTGTGTATATATATTTAATATATAATGACATGGTGTCCATCAGTGAGGGTACTTGACTCCAAAGGTAGGAGGGTGAATTGCAAGATTTAACAATGACTATAATAATTAAGGATTAATGAGGGATATATTACATTTATCCAAGTATTTCTTTCTGTTTCAGGCTAAGGCCTAGCATATTCTTTTAATAATAATTCTAATTATGGGTTCTGATAAATATTATAAACAATTTTCATATTCATCTATTTTAATGTTTTTTTTTTTAAGATTGGTGCCTGAGCTCACGACTGTTGCCAATCTTTTTTTTTTTTTTAATTGCTTTTTCTCCCCAAATCCGCTCAGTACATAGTTGTATATTTTAGTTGTGGGTCCTTCTAGTTGTGACATGTGGGATGGCACCTCAACATGGCTTGATGAGCGGTGCCTTGTCCGCACCCAGGATCCAAACCGGCGAGAGACCCTGGGCCGCTGAAGCGGAGTGCATGAACTTAACCGCTTGGCCACGGGGCCAGCCCCATAGTGGTTTTTTTTAAATCGAAAGGATAACGAATAAAATTCAATGTTAGTAATCTACACGTACTGAAAGTCTGTATATTTGTACCATTTTTTTCCTAAGTAATAATCAAAGCTAGATGTTTAATGGCAGTATATTCTAATTGCTGGGAAAACATCTATGGATAAACAGCCTCTGGCCTTGCAGACTAAAACCACAGTGTAGCAGCTGAGTATGTTAATGCCATCCATCACAATTGACTATCAAAATATTCTCCTCAATTGTGTTAGACTCTATGTTTAGGATAATTCCTAGCACTTTTCTTGAAGAACTAGTCTGATATCATCAATGCAAATGAGGTTTTTGGTTTTCCTACATATCTATCACGTTCCTATGGAACCTAAGGGAGCCTCACCCTTTTGCTAGTGTGGGGCTGGCTGTTCTGATCACATGACCAGGACATGTGGCAGTCTCGTCCAGCCAGGCTTTCAGTCTCTGTTGTTAACTGTAGTTTTTCTCAAACTAGGCCTTGCAAACTCTTAATGTTGATGAGACCCCGGTCTCCAGAATAAGGTCTGCATTTCAGTCTGGCGTTTTAGACCCTCCGTGACCTGGGCTCAGATGACTGTTTTAGACTTGGTTTTATTGCTTCACATCACTCACCCCCAAACAAATCTCAGGTGGTCCTGTGTTGTCTGCTCTGTCCAGAGTGCTGTTTCCTCCACTTCTGTGGAGTCTACTGGTCCCCATAAGTAAAGCTCAGCTCACAAGTCTGCTTTCGTGATAAGTACGTCAGTCATCTCTAAATGCATGTTAGTGTAGTAAACCTCCTATGACCAGGTTACACATTTGTTTTGGTGGTGATTTAAAATTTATATTTGTTTCAATGGCCGTTATTTAAAACATTTTTTAGTAACAGTGTTTTAAATCAGAAAATAATAAACACAAATAAGAAAATTTTTTTACCGTTATACAAAGAGAAATACAAAAAAATGATGTCTCCTCCTACCTCAGATCCAAAGTCCCTTGGCACCCTTCCTAGAGAATACGTAATTAACTGTTTCTTGTCCATTCCTTCAGAGAAATTCAGTTCGTTTGTCAGCATGTTGATATAAATGTTCCCTTGGACGCACATGGATGCATCCATGCAAACTGTTTTCTCTTTGCTGCCTTTGATTTAGTTTGTAGGTTTTTCTAATTCAGCACACAGAGCTGCATAGTGTGCTCGTTTCTTGACTGTACTGTGAGCTGGTTCAACTTTCCAATTTCTTCCCTGAGATTTTCGGTTTATAAGATAACTTTTCCATCTTTAAGTTAATTTTGAGGTAAGTGATATGTAAAAATTCTTGAAGTCTTTTATTCTCATTTTTTCCTCATTTGTTATTAATGCCATCAATTCTGTAAATGGGAATATTTAAGCTTGCTTTGATGAATAGAAAAATTTCACTTGCCTATCTCTTCTATAATTTCTTTTCACCATGGTGTGTGAGAAAAAGTAAAGACCTTTTTCTCCTAAAATTACACTTTGAAAATATTATTCTTTCATTAATGGTATTAGTTTATGACGAAATTTTGAAAATCTGAGTTCAAAATCCATTTGTATTGTCTTCTGTCTATGTGACTTTGGGCAAATTACTTATCCATTTTTATGTCTCTCTTTCCTCATCTGTAATATGGGTTTAGTAACATCCGTTTCACGTTATCACGTGAGAAAATGTATGTGGAAAAATGACAAATTATAAAATGCTATACAAATGTTATAAGAAATTAAAATCAATTTGCCATCTAATCTATAAACTTTTCCTCAACGTCTGTCTAGAACAAGACAAAAATAATACTTGTCATCAAATTTTTTCTCTTCCTTTTAAAATCGTGTACAACTTTGTTTTTTACCTTAATGGCCAGTATAACTCTTAATGCTTCTCTCTCTCTTTTCCCATTTGTTTTGGAAGTCAATTGCTAAGATGGTTTGTATTATACTGTGTTTAACTTTTTAGCAATACAACTTGTCTTCTGCATTTGTGAGCACAATATATTTTTAAAATTCCTAAAGTATGATAAAAAGCAAAAAGCATATCTTCTGCCCTGAAGTGGCATAAGAGTACTGATTCTGTCTTGATTTCTCACTATTGCTCTGTTTTTCCTGTCTCTCCTTGTTTTTCTTTTTGTCTGTTGTCCTCCATTAATTCGTTTTTCTTTTGTTAGCTCTTCCGCCTGCCTTTGTATCATCTCTCTGCCCTTTTTCTTCCTCCTTTTTGTGTGGAGGCTATGTTATAGCAATCGCCTCTTCTTTCTCCCTTCCTGTCACCTTCACATTCTGTGTCATTTCTACATTCTCAGAACCTGTCTTTAATAAGCAGTTAGTTTCCCAAACCTTTAGGGCATTCTGTTAAACTTTTAATCTCTGTGACACACATCTGTTTGTTTCATGGCTTGTTTGTCCATCCATTCATCCATTTCTCAATCCGAGTGTATACAATGTCATTCTTGATGCTAGAAGGAATGCAGAGATGATACCGACCCAGCCATCAAGGAAGTTATAATCTTATGAGAGAGAAACATAGATGGTTCATTAAATTTGTTAGATTTTGGACTCTTTCCAAGCCTCATCTCTAATTGCTACTCTCAGTAAAAGATTGAATGCTTGAGAATCCAATAATTATAACTGGATATGATAAAGTTTTAATTCCATTTTTAATTTATGAAAGTGCCTGTCTTAATATCCTCTTTAAATGTGACTACTTCTAGTTTGAAGATTTGTTTATTAATAGGGAGATGATGAAGAAGAGCTAATCTGAATCAATTGATGAAAAATATTTTCACAACTGGTCTTTGGTTGTACTAAGCTTTTTTTTTTTTGCGATTTTGGGAAGCTCTCTAGGTTGTTAAAAAATTACTCCTTCAACTTTTTTTTTTTTTAATTAATGGTTTGGTGAACTCAGTGTCAAGCTGATAGAGCCAGCCATTATTTCCTGATGGGTTCCTTTTCCTGTCAGGTTTGGCAGCATTTGAACAGGAATCCAGTGTTCACTAAGTGGTGTACTGAATGACAACTTATTTAATATTTAATATGTTATTGCTTGTGAAGTAATACCTAGTAACTAAATAATTCCACTTCCCTGGCACAATCATGATCAAAAGCGGGAGGTACTCGGCTCTATCTCCATAGTCTATATTTTAGCATCCAGTTGCTCTTGTAGCTGATGCAGCTCAGATACAGGGATGATGATTCAGCATCTCTCTTACTCCTGGGTAATAATTCTGTTCTTCTACCTTTTGCCATGTGTGTCCAGTTCTTACAGTTGGGTTTACATTTGTGTTGATACTCCAGTTTGTTCCTCAAATACATTGTAAGTTCTTCAAAAGCAAGAAATAGTGTCATATATACCTTTGAATTCCATATGCATAGCATAGTGCTCTGTGTTTAGTAGGCATTTGAAAGAATGTATACTAATGGATGATGAGAATGCTTATTTATATTTTATGGAGTAGCTATAAACTCCTTTGATGGCAGGGGCCTTGTGTCACATTCATCTTATTCATTAAAAGTGTAAAAGATACTTTTATAGAAAACTTACATTTCAAATTCTGTAGGTCTCAACATGTGGCAGATAATGATCAGATTTTTTTATTTTCTATTTGGCCAAGTTGTAACTTTTTATTTTTTTTGAGTCAGTCTAATCAACTGTCAATTTTTTAAAATGGAAGTTCTTATTAGTTTTTGCTCATTTTTTCCCCTCAGTATCTACATATATTTTTTCACACATTTCTCCTTTACTAATTTTCTTCCCCTTTTTAGAAGTCTGATTTTTTTCTCTTTTCATTGTTTTGATGTCCTGTGCCATTATGTTTTTCTGTTTTGCAATAAACTACAGCTACTAATGTTCACTATTTGGAAAGTATTTTAGAAAGTGTTTTCCGCATGAATTACCTATTTGATCCTCCAATCAATGTTTTTTTTGTTACTTTATTTTTTGTTGCCGTAACATTGGTTTATAACATTATATAAATTTCGAGTGTACATCATTATATTTCAATTTCTGTGTCGATTGCATAATGTTCATCACCCAGAGACCAGTTGCAATCTGTCACCATACGCATGTATCTAATCACCCCCTTCCCCTCTGGTAACCACCAATCCAATCTCTGATCCAATGTGTGTGTGTGTTTTTATCTTATTTTAATGAGTCAGATCATATGGTATTTGACTTTCTCACTCAGATTATTTCAGTTAGCATAACACCCTCAGAGTCCATCCATGTCATCACAAATGGCCGGATTTCATCATTTCTTATGGCTGAGTAGTATTCCATTGTGCATATATAACACATCTTTTTTATCCATTCGTTCCTTAACGGGGACGTAGGTTGCTTCCAAGTCTTGGCTATTGTGAATAATGCTAGCATGAACATAGGGGTGCATATATCTTTACGTATTTGTGTTTTCTTGTTCTTTGGACAAAGGCCCAGCAGTGGAATAGCTGGATTGTATGGTAGTTCTATTCTTAATTTCTTGAGGAATCGCCATACTGTTTTCCATAGTGGCTGCACTAGTTTGCACTCCCACCAGCAGTGTATGAGAGTTCCCTTTTCTCCACATCCTCTCCAACACTTGTTATTTCCTATCTTGCTAATTATAGCCATTCTGATGGGCGTGAGGTGACATCTCGTAGTTTTGATTTGCATTTCCCTGATAATTAGTGATGTTGAACCTCCTTTCATGTGCCTGTTGGCCATCTGTATCTCTTCTTTGGAGAAACGTCTATTCAGATCTTTTGCCCATTTTTTAATTGAGTTGTTAGTTTTTTGTTATTGAGATGTGTGAGTTCTTTATATAATTTGGATATTAACCCCTTATCAGATATATAATTTGCAGATATCTTCTCCCAGTTGTTAGGTGTCTTTTCATTTTGTTGATGGTTACTTTTGCTGTGCAGAAGCTTTTTAATTTGATGTAGTCCCATTTTTAAATTTTTTCTGTCATTTCCGTTGCCTGGTCAGACATGATGCTTGAAAATATGCTACTAAGACCAATGTCGAAGAGTGTACTGCCTATGTCTTCTAGAATTTTCATGGTTTCAGGTCTTACATTCAAGTCTTTAATCCATTTTGAGTTAGTTTTTGTGTACAGTGTAAGAGAATGGTTTACTTTCATTCTTTTGCATGTGGCTGTCCAGTTTTCCCAGCACCATTTATTAAAGAGACTTTCCTTTCTCCATTGTATACTCTTGGCTCCCTTGTCGAAAATTAGCCGTCCATAGATGTGTGGGTTTATTTCTGGGCTCTCAATTCTGTTCCATTGATCTGTGTGTTTGTTTTTGTGCTAGTACCATGCTGTTTTGTTTACTATAACTTTGTAGTATATTTTGAAGTCACAGATTGTGACACCTCCAGCTTTGTTTTTTTTTTCCTCAGGAATCCTTTGGCTATCTGAGGTCTTTTGTTGTATATAAATTTTAGGATTCTTTGTTGTATTTCTGTGAAAAATGTCATTGGAACTTTGATAGGGATTACATTGAATCTGTAGGTTGCTTTAGGAAGTATGGACATTTTAACTATGTTTATTCTTCTAATCCAAGAGCACGGAATACCTTTTCATTTCTTTGTGTCTTCTTCAGTTTCTTTCAGCGATGTTTTATAGTTTTCAGTGTACAGGTCTTTCACCTCTTTGGCTAAATTTATTCATAGGTATTTTATTCTTTTTGTTACAATTGTAAATTAGATTATATTCTTAATTTTTCTTTCTGCTACTTCATTGTTAATGTATAGAAATACAACTGATTTTTGTATGTTGATTTTGTATCCTGCAACTGTAGCATATTCATTTATTATTTTTAAAAGTTTTTGGATTTTTTAGGGTTTTCTATATATAAAACATGTCATCTGCAAATAGTGACAGTTTCACTTCTTCTTTTCCAATTTGGATGCCTTTTATTTCTTTTTCTTGCCTGATTCCTCTGGCTAGGGCTTCTAATACTATGTTAAATAACTGGTTAAAGTGGGCATCCTTGTCTGATTCTTGTTCTTAGAAGAACAGCTTTCAGTTTTTCTCCATTGAGAAGGATATTAGCTGTGGGTGTGTCTTCCATGACCTTTATTAGGTGGAGGTACTTTCCTTCCAAACCCATTTTATTCAAAGTTTTTATCATAAATGGATGCTGTATCTTGTCAAATGCTTTCTTGACGTCTATTGAGATGATCGTGTGATTTTTATTCTTCATTTTGTTAATGTGGTGTATCACACTGATTTGTGGATGTTGAACCATCCCAACATCCCTGGAATCAATCCCACTTAATCCTGGTGTATGATCTTTTTAATGTATTGTATTTCATTTGCTGGTATTTTGTTAAGGACTTTTGCATTGATGTTCATCAGTGATAGTGGCCTGTAATTTTTTTTTGTGTGTGTGTTGTCCTTGTCTGGTTTTGGTATCAGGATAATGTTGGTTTTGTAGAATGAGTTAGGAGGTTTCCTCTCTTTCTCAATTTTTTGGAAGAGTTTGAGAAGGGTAGGTATTAAGTCTTCTTTGAATGTTTGATAGAGGTCACCAGGGAAGCTGTCTGGTCCTGGACTTTCATCTTTTGGGAGGTTTTTGATTACTGTTTTGATCTCCTTACTGGTAATTGGTCTATTCAAATTCTCTATTTCTTCTTGATTCAGTTTTGGAAGGTTGTGTGATTCTAAGAATTTATCCATTTCTTCTAGATTGTCCAGTTTTTGGCATAGAGCTTTTTGTAGTATCCTCATATAATCTTTTGTATTTATGAGGTGTCCATTATAATTTCTCCTCTTTTCATTTCTGATTTTATTTATTTGAGCTTTCTGTCATTTTCTTGGTGAGTCTGGCTAAAGGTTTGTCAATTTTGTGTATCTTTTCAAAGAACCAGCTCTTAGTTTCATTGATTTTTTTCTATTGTTTTTTAAGTTTCTATTTTGTTTATTTCTGCTCTGATTTTTATTATCTTCTTCCTTCTATTGATTTTGGGCTTTGTTGTTCTTTTTCCAGTTCCTTTAGGTACACTGTTTGACTGTTTATTTGAGATTTTTCTTGTTTGTTGAGGTAGGCCTGTATTGCTGTAAACTTTCCTTTAATTTTTTTTTTTTTACGATTTTATTTTTCCTTTTTCTCCCCAAAGCTCCCTGGTACATAGTTGTATATTCTTAGTTGTGGGTCCTTCTAGTTGTGGCATGTGGGATGCTGCCTCAGCATGGCTTGATGAGCGGTGCCATGTCCACACCTAGGGTTCAAACCAGCGAAACCCTGGGCTGCTGCAGTGGAGCGCATGAACTTAACCACTCGACCACGGGGCCGGCCCCTAAACTTTCCTCTTAGAATCGCTCTTGCTGTATCCCATAAATTTTGGCATGTTATATTTTCATTTTCATTTGTCTCCAGGTGTTTTTTAATTTCTCCTTTGATTTCTTCATTTACCCAACAGTTGTTCAGTAGCATTTTGTTTAATCTCCACATATTTTTGGCTTTTCCGATTTTCTTCCTGTAGTTGATTTCCAGTTTCATACTGTTGTGGTGATAAAGGTTGCTTGGTATTATTTCAGTCTTCTTAAATTTATTGAGACTGATTTTGTGGCCTAATATGTGATCTGTCCTGGAGAATGTTCCATGTATGTTTGAAAAGAACTTGTATTCTGTGATTTTTGGATGGAACATTCTGTATATATCTACTAAGGCCATCTAATGTGTCATTTAAGGCCGATGTTTCCTTATTGATCTTCTGTTTGGATGATCTATCCATTGGTGTAAGTGGAATGTGAAAGTCCCCTACTATTATTGTCTTACTGTCTATTTCTCCTTTTATGTTTTTTTTTTTTAAGATTTTATTTTTTTCCTTTTTCTCCTGAAAGTCCCCTGGTACATAGTTGTATATTCTTCGTTGTGGGTCCTTCTAGTTGTGGCATGTGGGACGCTACCTCGGTGTGGTTTGATGAGCAGTACCATGTCCGCGCCCAGGGTTTGAACCAGCGAAACACTGGGTTGCCTGTAGCGGAGCGTGTGAACTTAACCACTCGGCCACAGGGCCAGCCCTTCCTTTTATCTTTGTTAATAATTGCTTTATATATTTAGGTGCTCTTATGTTGAGAGCATAGATATTTACAAGTGTTATTTCCTCTTGTTGGGTTGTTCCCTTTATCATTATATAGTGCCCTTCTTTGTCTTGTTACAGTTTTTGTTTTACAGTCTGTTTTGTCTGATGTAAGTATTGCTACCCCTGCTTTCTTTTCATTGCCATTTGCATGGAGTATCTTTTTCTATCCCTTCACTTTTAGTTTGAGTGTCTTTAGGTCTGAAGTGTGTCTCTTGTATGCAGCATATATATGGGTCTTATTTTCTTATCCAGTAGGCCACTCTATGACTTTTGCCTGGAGCATTTTGTCCATTGACATTTAAAGTAGCTGTTGATAAGTATGTAGTTAACGCCATTTTGTTACTTTCTTTCTGGGTGTTTTAGTAGTTCTTCTCTGTTATTTTCATCTTCTCTTGCTCTCTTCCCATGTGGTTTGATGGCTTTCTTTAGTGTTATGTTTGGACTGCTTTCTCTTAATTTTTTATGTATTATTATTGGTTTCTGGTTTGTGATTACCATGAGGTTCATATATAATAATCTATGTATATAGCAATCTATATTAAGTTGATGATCTCTTTAGTTTGACCTCTTGCTACAGGCTCTACTCTTTTACTCGCCTTCTCCCACATTTTATGTTTTTGATATCACATCTAATTTTTTTTCTTTGTGCATGTGTATCTGTTACTCTCTTATCATGGAAATAGATAATTTTAGTACTTTATATTAGCTTTTTGACCTTCATATTAGCTTCATAGGTTGTTGACTTGCTACCTTTACTGTATATTTTCCTCTACCAGTGATTTTATTGCCTTTTTGTGTTTTTTTGATAATTTTCTTATTTCTATTCATGATCTTCTCTTTTCCACTTTAATAAGTCCCTTTAACATTTCTTGTAAGACTGTTTTCTTTGTAATAAACTCCTTTAGTTTTTGCTTATCTGGGAAAGTATTTACCTCTCCTTCCATTCTGAAGGATAACCGTACCAGGTGGAGTATTTTTGGCTGCAGGTTTTTTCCTTTCAGCACTTTAAATATGTCATGCCACTTCCTTCTAGCTTGTACAGTTTTTGTGAGAAGTCACCTTATGGGATTTCCTTTGTATGTAACTTGTTGCCTTTCTCTTGCAGGTTTTAGAATTCTCTCTTTATCTTTAATTCTTGATATTTTAATTATAATGTGTCTTGGTGTGAACCTCTTTGGGTTTATCTTGTTTGGTGCTCTCTGTGTTTCCTGTACCTGGATGTCTGTTTCCTTCCTTAGGGTAGGGAAGTTTTCAGCTATTATTTTTCCAAATATATTTTCTGCCCTTTTGTCTCTCTCTTCTCCTTCTGGGCCACCTATAATACTGATATTAGTGCACTTGATGTTGTCCCAGAGGTATCTTAGACTGTCCTCATTCTTTCTAGTTCTTTTTTCTTATATCTGTTCAGCTTGGGTGATTTCCTTTAGTCTTTTATCCGGCTTGCTGATCCATCCTTCTGTGTCATCTACTCTGCTATTAAGTCCCTCTATTGGATTTTTTGTTTCCAGTATCCTTCATTTCTCATTGGTTCTTTTTTATATTTTCTAATTCTTTGTTGAAGTTCTCACTGAATTCATCCATTTGTCTCCCAAGATCAGTGAGCATCCTTATGAGTCTTAGTTTGTACTCTTTGTCAAGTAGATTGTTTATCTCTGTTTCATTTGGCTCTTTTCATGGGGTTTTGTCCTGTTCCCTTACTTGGAATGTATTCCTTTGTCTTCTCATTTTGCCTCTTTCTCTGTGCTTTTTTCTATGTATTAGGTCAGTCAGCTATATCTCCTGATCTTGGAGAGGTGGCCTTATGTAGGGGATGCTTTATGATGCCCAACAGTGTGCTTCCCTCTTATCACTAGTTCCAAATGTTCCAGAGGTGACCCCTGTGTGGGCTACATGTGTCCTCCTGTTGTGGCAAGGTTACTCTTGCTGCAAGTGCCTGGGGAGGCTAGGCTGTCCCCTTGTTGGCTGGTCGTAATGCTCAGCTGCATTTGGCTGCTGTGGTCTCTTCAGTTACTTTATAAGGTGTAGGCATCCCCAGCACAGTTGGCTGCAAGGCTTAATAGCACATTCCTGTTGCAGTTTTTCTGTGAAGTGAACATGCCCAAGTGTAGCTGGTTGCTAGGCTCAGGGGGCTTACAGTTGCTGTAGTGCTCTTTCCTACAAGGCTGTTATTGGCTCTCTCAGGATTGTAGCTTAGTGGGACCAGAGCCAGGCATGGGAGTGCCCAACTGTTTCAGGCTATGGAAGTTGGGGCTGATCCCCTATGTGGTTGTTTGAGAAGCGCAAGTCTGCTGCAGTCAATAAGCCCCACTGCCTGCAGGGCCACAGACCCCGTCAACACAGTCCTGCCCCATGCATGTGCCCTGACCCACTGAAGCAGATGCAGTCGGCCTGCTGCAGAGGCCTCACAGGCTCCACCAATGCAGGCCCACCCCTCGCGCATGCCTTGCCCTGCCAAGGTGGATCCACCCACCAGGCTGCAGAGGATCCAGTCACCCTGCCTTTACGGGTCCACAAATTGCTCAATGCTTGCTGTTGTGGGGTTAGTCTATAGGGCAGGCTGCCTGTTCTGCTGAGCTAGATTAAATTGGTGCTCTAGTGGATGGGGCAGACCCCTGTGCTAATAGGCCATGGGAAGAACTCCAGTGGCATCTGCCAGTGTCTGTGTCAGCATGCCTGTACTAGTTCTCAATAATGGCTGCCACCAATGTCTCAGTCCTGGGGAGGTGGTCCCAGCCTGGAGAGGTCCCGCTTCTCACTGAGATGCAACCAAAGCTTATCAGGCAAGTCTCTCTTCACCAAAGGACTGTGCACCTTTCTTTCTGGTGATTTTAGGTTGCTTTCCAAAACAGGTGAATTTGTGTGTGGGCCCTTTAAGAGCAGGCTTATTTCCCCCTTATGTCGGATAGCTTTTCTGTGGGTATTCCCCATTGTAGTTAATAGCCAGCAAAGCCAGGTATTATGACACTCATCTCTGTTGTGCTGAGTCTAAAAGTGGCTTATTGTGTTAATGCTCTGCTGCTCAGATCCCCAACTCCTCCAGGGAAGGCTTTGTACCTTAAGATTTCTCCTGGCCACCTGTAAAGCTCTATGGCTAGAAGGTGGCTTCTGTCCTTCCAGAAAAGAATTTCTGCCTTTTCTGCCTCAGTCAGCACTGTCCCTTGTGGTGGGGATTATTTTTATCCAGTTTTCAGTTCTCTCTCAGGGAAAATTGTTCTAAGAGTAGTTGTAAATTTGTTGTGTCCTTGGGTGGAAGTGAGTTCAGAGTCTACCCACAATGCCATCTTGACACCATCTCTTCCTATCAATCTTGTCATTGGATGGTTACTAATAATTTCATTTTACATTTGAGAAAACTGAGGCATAGAAAAGTGAAGTGGCCAGGCTCACACAGATAATTCGCAGACTTGAACGAACATTTTAACTCCAAAACCTGCTCTTTCCAGTGCAACTTGATTTTATGTCAGATAAGTAGAGTAAATTGAGGAACTTGCACCAAATTCCAGCATCAAGTGAATGATTTCTTTAGGTAGATTGAACTTTGTTGTTGCCGGGGTAAATAGGAAGTCAAATTAAAGTAGCCAAATACTGTGAGTTTGTGTGTCTATATATGTTTGTGAATATAAAAGCCTTTCTGTTTTAGGAAAAGAGATCCAGGCCTATTGTAAAAAATTCAAATAAAAGAAGAAAATAATATGAAGAGACTAAAAAATCACTAAATGTCCTCACCTAGAACGTATCATGATTAGTATTTTGTTGAACAACCCATTTCACATCTTTATATGAATATGTGTGCATTAATATTATGTACTTTATCATAAACTGGCTCATCCATAGTGTCCTGTAATCTGACCTTTTACCAATTGATGAATTATCATGAATGTCCTTTTTTGAATAGCAGTCTACTTCATCAGATTTGATAGCTACCTACAATTCCATCGTATGGGCCTACTGTGCATACATCTCATTGCGCATACATCTCATTGCGCTTATTATTATCTACTTTAAATAAGTTCTTAGACATGTCATTGTTGGACTCTGATATGTATTGGCTGATTGCCACACAAAAAGATGTATGTTCTTAACACCAGTGCAAGACAGCATCTGTGTACCACAGTTCTCAACAATACTAGGTATTACTCCTCTTTTTAAAAATATTAACAGTATATTTTATTTAACTCAACATATGAAAAGTGTCATTATTACAATATACAATCAGTATTAAAACATTACTAAAATAATTTACACTATTTTTTCTAACTTAGTCTTTGAAGGTCTATATGTATTTTTTGAAAACTAGACTACTTTTTAGAGTGGTTTTAGGTTCATAGCACAGTCAAGTGGAAAGTACAGAGTTCCCATATCCTCCCTTCTTCCCACCATTCCCACTATTAACATCCCCCCCAAAGTGGTATATTTGTTAGAATTAATGAACCTACCTTGACACATCATTATCACCCAGAGTCCATAGTTTACATTTAGGGTTCCCTTTTGGTGTTGTGCATTCTATGGCTTTGCACAAATATATATAATGACATGTATCTACCATTATAGTATCATATAGAATACTTTCACTGCCCTAAAAACCCTTTGTGGTCTGCCTGTTCATCCCTCTTTCCCACTAAACATCTGACAACTACTGATCTTTTTACTGTCTTCACAATTTTGCTTTTTCCAGAGATGTCTCCTCTCTTTTATATTTTTGAATACATTTTTGCCTATGTTACTTTAGTTTATGTTTCTTTTGATTGATTAGAAAAGTTGGCCATGGGGGCTGGCCCCATGGCCGAGTGGTTAAGTTTGCCCGCACTGCTTTGGCGGCCCGGGGTTTCGCTGGTTCAGATCCTGGGCGCAGACATGGCACCGTGGCTCATTAGGCCATGTTGAGGTGGTGTCCCACATACCACAACTAGAAAGATCCACTACTAAAATATACAACTATCTACTTGAGGAGAAAAAGCAGGAAAAAAAAGATTGGCAACACTTGTTAACTCAGGTGCCAGTTATTTCATATTGGCATTATTATTTCTTTGATACATTTCCTGCTTTTCTCCTTTGCACATTTGATAGTAAAAGCTTTTGTTTTGTCTGTATCAACCAATTACTTCATCAAATACTGATATTTTTCCAATTTAATATTTATTTTTAAATTTTGTGTATGATGTTCTTTATTTTGAAGTTTAAAATTTTATCTAGTCAACTTAGTCTTTTTTTATGGTTTCTGTTTTTGGTATTCTTGCCAAAGATCTGCTGACCCCAAGGAAGAAATCATGAGTTAGTGTTTTGAATATACTTCTGATATAGATCAGCTTTATTGCAATTTCGTTCTTATTCGTGTACAGAGAAAATCAAGTTAATTGAATTCACTGATAGCATGTCCTTAAATGTTTGATAAGAATTCATTGGTGAAGCCATGTGGGCCTGGAGTTCATTATATGGGAAGGATTTTAATTATGAATTCAACTTCTTTAACAGACAATGGCTGTTCAGATTTTGTGGTTCTTGTATTAGTTTGGTAGTATGTATCCTTTAAGGAATTTTCCTGTTTCATATGATCGTAAAGTGTATTTGCACAAAGCTGTTCCTAATATTTCTCGTTATCTTTTTAATTTCTGTAACATCTGTAGTGATAAGCCCCTGTTTTCATCCAATATTGGTAACTTGTGTATTCTTTCTTGTTTTTCTTGATCATTCTAGGTAGGGGTTTATCAGTTTCATTGTTATTTTTCAGAGAACCAATTTAGGATTTTGTTGATTTTTCCATTATTTGTTCATTTTCTGTTTCATTGGTTTCTGCTCTTTATTTTCTTCCTTCTGCTTATTTTGGATTTAATTTCTCCTAGCTTCTTAATGTGGAAAGTTAGAGCATTGATTTTTAAACTTTTATTTTTTCTAATGTAATCATAAACATAGAAATTTACCTTTAAGCATTGTTTCAGCTATGTTTCCATTATTATGAAATTTTGCAAATATTTAACGTTTTCATTATTATGTAGTTGAAAATATTTTTTAATTCCCCTCTGATTTCTTTCTTGATCCACCTTTAATAGTCATTGTTTTTGTTCCCAACTACATTATAAATTCATTCAGGACAGGGACTTTACACTTCATTCTATTGCTGTTGTTCTGTATATCACTTTTGAATGATTTTTAAATAAAACCCCAGCCCCATGTTCGAGTAATGCTCTGAAACAAACTTGTTCATTTCTGTCCATTTCTGTGTTTCTCAAATGCCTCAAGGCAGCTGTACTGTAGCCAGTGGCCCTTGGACTTGGAAGTTAGCTTTTTCTTTTTTTAAAGATTGGCGCCTGAGCTAACATCTTTTGCCAATCTTTTTTCTTCTCCTTCTTCTCCCGAAAGCTCCCCACTGCATAGTTGTATATTCTAGTTATAGGTCCTTCTAGTTCTGCACTGGGAGTTGCCATGTCAGCGTGACCTGATGAGCTGTGGGATCCAAAGTGGCAAAACCCCGGGCTGCTAAAGCGGAGTGCGGGAACTTAACCACTTCCCCACGGGGCCAGCCCAGCATTTTTGACTTGGGCTGAATTCTGTAACTTAGGTTTGACTTCTTTATAAAATGAGAAAAATCATATCATTCTCACAGGTTTGCGGTAAAGCCAAATGAGATGCCTTTAAAAGGACCTATCACAATCCCTGGCACGGGCTGCACCCTCGAGGCCAGGCGAGTTAAGTGCTGCTTTTCAAACAGCACTTGGCCATGAAAGGAGAGTAGTAGAGCGTAGCTTGCTGTAGCACCAGTATTGTTTGTGGTTGTACCCCCTCTTAGGCCCACTAGCTGCTACCCAGCCCTCTCCCCCCGCCAGGCCTACCTCCAGTCCCTGGTGCAGTCACACAGCCGCTGTCTGTCCAAGCCCAGACACTGAGCACAGCGCTAGTCCACTCCCCGAGTGCCGAAGCTGCTGATTTTTAATTTAGATCAGAGAATCTGTACTCTGTAGGACTTCGGTACTTGACAATGTAAAGGTTTGCTCTGTGGCCCGTAATGTGGTCTATCTTGGTGAATGTTCAGTGTGTGCTTAAATAGAGTATTTATTCTGCGGTTGTTGGATGTGTTGTTGTATAAATGCCAGTTAGGTAAAGTTGATTGGTAATGTTTTTCAAATCTTTTATATCCTTATTGATTTTTTGGGATCTCTTTCTTTCACTTACTGGGAGAGGAGTGTTAACATCTCCAACTGTAATTATGGATTTGTTGATTTTCCCCTTTTAGTTCAGTCAGTTTTTGCTTCGTGTATTTTGAGGCTCTGTCGTGAGACACATACATGTTTTTGATTGTGTCTTCCTTGTACATATGGGACTTCTTTCTTTGTCCCTGGTAATGCTTTTTGTCTTTAAGTTGAGGAATCGAGCTGCTCTGCCTCTGTCATGATTAGTGTTTGCATGAAATTCTTTTTCCATTCTTTTTTCTAATGTGATCATCATGTGCTCTCTGGGGCTTTGTTGTACTCCTGTGACGTGTGTGTGTATTCAGATTCAGAAAATTATTGATCATTATTTTTTCCAAACTATTTTTCTGTTCACCCTCCTCTCCACTCTTTTTCCCTTGGGACTACAATTCATGTATTTTAGATTATTTCACTAATTGCAGAAACTTTGTTTTATATTTCTCAGTATTTTCTCTTTCTGCTTTAGTTTGTATAATTTCAATTATTCTGTATTTAGGTTCTGTAATCATTTATTCTGTCGTATCCAATCTGCTCTTAAGCTCATACAGTGAATTTTTTGTTTCAAATAAATTATTTTTCAGTTCTAGATTTTTCCATTTAGTTCTTTTTGTAGTTTCTATTTTTCTACTGAGATTCTTTCTCTGTTCACTCATTCTATCTTCTCCTTTAAATCCTTAGATATATTTTCGATAGCTTGTATTAGTTTCTCGTTGCTGCTGTGTCAAATTACCACAAACATAGTGGCTTAAAACATCAGAAATTTATCATCTTTTAGTTCTAGAGGTCAGAAGTCTGAAAAGGGTCTCACTGAGCTCAAATCAAGGTGTCAGCAGGGCTATGTTTCTTTCTGAAGCCTGTAGGAAATAACCTGTTTTCTCTCCTTTTTCAGCTTCTAGAGGCTGCCTGCATTCCTTGGCTCATGGCTTTCTTTCATCTTCAAAGCTGGTTATAACCAGTGAATCTTTCTCAAATTATATTGCTCTTACACTGATACTTATGCTTCCCTCTTTCACATTTAAGGATTTTTGTGATTACATTGGGTCTAGCTGGATAATCCAGGATACTCCCCCTATTTTAAGGTCAACTGATTAACAAGCTTAATTCCCATTTTCCATGTTACCTAATGTATTGACAGATTCTAGGGCTTAGGCCGTAGACAGTTGTCTGCTGTCTACATAACTCTTTTAAAATTCTTGTCTGCTAATTCTAATATCTGGTTCATTTGAGGGTTTGTTTCTATATACTACCCCCTCCCCACCTGGTAATGGGCTATGTTTTATTCTGTCTGTGCATGTCTGATAACTTTTGATTATATGCCGAATATTTTGGATATCATACTATTGACAGTTTAGAATTTATTACCCTCTTTTAGTAAATGTTGAGTTTTGTTTCTGTGAGCAGTCAATTTTTTGATGGCTCAGCTTGATCCTTTCAGGATTTGTTTTTAATCTTTGTTTGAGTGGGTCTAGAAAATCTTACTTCCAAAGTATATGTCCAGAGCTGTGCAGGGTCTGAGATTTTACCTAATAAAATGCCAATTAGTTAGCGTGTTACAGTTTCATGGATGCTGTCAGATGACATGAGTTTCCTAGGTCAGAAACAAAGGCCTTTCTTGCTTAAGGCACATTAGCAGCATGAGCATCTTCATATTTGCATCAGTTTTCCTTGACCCCAAGTTACAGGAGGGTGGTGTAGATGCGTCTAGATGGATGCCTGCACATGCGTTTGGTTGCATTATAGGAAAGGAACCATGATCTTAGGGGACCCAAATAGTATATAATATGCACTAGGCCTGCCCACCCTTTGCTCCTGGAGGGAGGTACTCTGTCTTCCAAGGCTGTAAGTTAATGCATTCTTTTCTCTGGTTGAAAATAGTCTCTGTCTTCCACGGCTTGCTTTTATCACATTAGTATCATGTTAATAATTTAAAACTTCTCTAATAATTACTGCCATATTAATCTAACATCCTGGAAAAGGTAGTCTGGAACAAAACCTAGTCAGTCCCTCTGTTCTCAAGAAGTGGAGAAAGATGAGAGACCCCTGGAATTGTCTCTTAGCAGTGTGACCTTTCTGGGGTAGTTCAGTTGAATTTCTCATGGGTTCATGTGGTTTTTATCTGTGTGCTTTGTCTCTCAGTACTTTGTGACCTCCAGAATCTCTCTTCAGCTACTCACTGCCATGTTTTGTAGAGGGTTGCCCTGCACATGTGCGCCCTAGCATTTAGCTAAAGACTTAATATGCATATTTCTGGAGCTCCTTGCATATGGTATCCTGTCCCCTAAATTTTGCAGCATTCCCCAACTTTATTCTCTTCTTCCTCTGCTCAGCAAGACTGCTATTCTTTGCTTGTGTGCTGCAGTCTTGAAAATGCCTCCACACAGAAAGCCATGGAGGTTGTAGTGCTCATTTCATGTATTTTCTTTTTCTTAGGTACCACAGTCCTACTTTGCCTATTGCCCAACATCCAAAAACATTTGTTTCAAATATTTTGTACAGTTTTATTTTATTTTACATTGTTTATGTTGGGCTGGCTAGTTTGTACCTGTTATTGCCTCATTGCCAAAGTGAAAATCTCCTGTCACTTTCATTGAATTATTTATGCATATATAGTATTATGGCATCCAGACTATAAGACTGGTAAAGTCGAGGATCTTATCTTTTCTGCTTTTTTAATTCTTTGGACAATTATTTAAGTGGGTACTCAATAAATGTGTCATGTTCCACAAAACACACGGTAGAAATATGAGACTGACTTACAAAGTTTGTACTGAAGTACAAATTGCTGTCATTTGATATTTTATGATAATGATGAGATAGAGTATGTTATATGACAGATTCATTTATAGCTATTTACCTCTATGTAAACACATGCCTAAAGTTATAACAAAACTTTTTATGAACTGTTGCTGAGTTTTTCGAAAGAAAAAGAAATCACTGGAGAAATTAGTAAAAATTAGACTGCTGTGTTTGGACTTCTTTTTACTGAGACTTGAAATAGTGCCGTTGTATCATATTTAATATTTCTCCATATAATTTAAATTTGGATAGTAATTCACAGGTCAAAAAGGAATTCTACACACATTATCTTAAGTTATTCTTGAATTTCTCAACAACTTTCTGTATGTCAGGTTCAACAGCCATCTCCATTTTACTGATGAGGGAATTAAAGCTCAGTGAAATTTGTTCACACTTAAGGTTCCAAAGCTATGAAGTAGAAGATCTGGGACTGAAAATTGGGTCTCTAAATAAAGTTTAGTGCTCTTTCTGCATACTATTGTGTGGGTCACCAAGTGTGTATATATGTGTGTATGTACTGAGTGATTGATTGAATGTGTGCTCTGATTTCTATATGAGACCATGGAACTGAAAATTTAAATTCTTAATCTGGTGAGATTGTGTAGGCACTAATGTTGTAAACTTTCTCTCTGTAATTGGTAAACTCTCAAAGGTTTTTGCCAATAGTGAACTCTTTAGTAAAGGCATAAAAAGTGTATTTTTGTGTTATTTGATCTATAGTTGTTTATTTAATTGTCAATTTGATAATTAGGTTCAAACTATTGTAAAAACTTAAGGATTATATATTGACACATTCTTATTTTAAGCTTGTTCTACTATAGATATTAATATTCTAACAGAATCTACTTTAAATCGTGTTACTAGTTTAAAACTACTTTAATGATTATTTACTTTATTAATATGTATAGATAAAGATGACATCATTGTAATCACCTTATATACTCATTTGGATAATATGTTCTTAGTTGGGTTGAGTTGGAAATGTTGACTGTTTGGAATATATGCTTGAATTATGTTGGTTACTCTATCTTAGAATATTTCAGAAGTACTACTGCTTCAGTGAGAGGACTTTTTGTCATGAGATGTTATTTTCCACCGGCCACTGGTGTTTGTACTTGATCTGAGAAAGGCTAACTCTATCAACGCATAGGATAATAATTTACTTGCCTTATCCTTTTTCTTTGTAGCCTTGAGAAATTCCAGGTAACAGAGTCTCTTTGTTAGGGAGAAAATACAGTCTTTTATATGAAGAGCTTTGAATGCTTTTCTCATCAAAATACAGAAGGCTCTTTATCTTTTGATCCATTGGGTTTACTTATCAACATAGGTATCAGCTTTGTTTTTCACTCCTTCCCTCAGAATTATAGGGCAGATCTTTCGGGCAGGCTGAGCAGCTGGTCTCTTTGGAAATCATAACAGCAAGTGAATGTGACAAATGTTTATCTGTTTTTGCACAAGTGCTTTATAAATGTAGTGTTTTCTTCACCTCCTCCTTCATACCGTTGCTGTGCGGGACTTTGAATCTAAGAGAACTTATTTCTACTTCTACTTGAACCAATAACTAGTTATACCTTGCATAAATCATTCCCCTTTCTTGGCTCAAATTCCTTTGGTTAAACAAAAGCTTATACTAACTATCCTAAAGCTCCTTGCAATTTAAACATTCTGTTATTTTAAGTGTATTTGTGTTTTTCTCTTTAACTAGATTATCAACTCACCAAAGACAAGGATTTTATCTTGGTTTTGGTAGTTCTCACATTATATAGCATGGCACATTGGATATAATAATAGGAATTTCTTCATAACCTCGTCTCAAATCTCAACTTTCCAAGAGTCTGTTTTCCTATGCAGGGGTGTCCTGTTCATGATTCTCTTTTTCCATCCCTCTGCCTTTTCAAATCATTCCACTAAAAACTAAAACATTCCAGGGACCTACTATGGCTCTATATGATCTGGTTCAGATCTTCCTGTTTTTACATTTCTAGCCTCATCGTCTGCCATTTTTTCCTCTTGCACCCTCAACTATAGCTAGGCTGGCCTCCTTGCTACACTAGGAACACATGAAAAATGCTCCTTCAAGCCTCTGCACTGTTGGTTAATCTGCCTCTGATCCTCCTCCCCAAGGTATCTACATGACTAATTCCTTTACTTTCTTCAACTATTTGCTCATTCTCAGTGAGATCCACTTTGACCAACTTAATGAAAATTGCACATTCCTCTCCCTGGTACTCATGATTAAGTTATGTGCCCAGTCCTGAATCAAACATAAGTTCAGGGCTGTAGTGATTGGCTTTGCTGATATAAAGTGAAATTTGATAGTACAAAATTCCCCTAGTGTAATTGAGGGGAACTATTAACAGTATCTTAGCATGTTACATGCTAATTCTAATTAGCATGTTATTCTAATTTAGAAGTAAAGGTCTGATTTTCTAGAAATTAGTAGAAGCATTTGTAGACTCAATTATGTTCTGTTGGAATGGACTCCATTTCTGGAATTGGGAGTGATGTTAACTTCCTTGGGACACATGGTTCCCCAAATAGAAGTCAGGGGCCTTTGGAAAGGGTGTTGTGGATTCTGGCAAAGGATCTATATATGTCTTCATATATCCAGATATATATGACAGTTAAGATATGTTCTTTCAGTCTTGAAATTGGTATTAAATTTGAGATGCTGTTTACCTGATAAATGCCATATTGGGATGTGTGTTCATACATATATACGTAAGTATTCATATTCTTCCTTGAGTCATTGATATATAATGAAATTTGATACTACAAAACTCCTTAAGGTAATTGGATAGAATTCTTAACAATATCATTCTCATTTACAAGTTAAGGTCTGATTTCTTAGAAATTACTGGAAACATTTTGAAGACCTAGTTATGTTCTATTAGAATGAATTCATGTACTTATTTTCCATCTGTATATCATCTTTGATGAAAAATCTATTCAGATATTTTCCTTATAATTTTTTTAATTGGGTTGTTGTTTTCTTATTACTGAGTTTGAAGAGGTTTTGTTTTTTTAATATATATAGGATACAACTTCTTTAATAGAGTCACAAATTTTTTCTCCCAGTCTGTGTCTTTCCTTTTCATTCTCTTAATTTAACAGTCTTTTTATAATTTTTTTTTTTTGAGGAAGATTAGCTCTGAGCTAACATCTGCGGCCAGTCCTCCTCTTTTTCCTGAGAAAGACTGGCCCTGAGCTAACATCCGTGACCATCTTCCTCTAGTTTATATGTGGGATGCCTACCACAGCGTAGCTTGCCAGCTGGTGCCATGTCCGCACCTGGGATCCGAACCGGCAAACCCCAGGCCGCCGAAGCGGAACATGCGCACTTAACTGCTGCGCCACCGGGCCAGCCCCAACAGAGTCTTTAACAGAGAAGAGTTCTTAGTTTTTATCAAGTTCAGTTTATCAATTTTCATTTTCGTTTAGTTCAGTATAGCTCTGGTTTGCCTTTTGATTTCCTCTTTGACCCATGAGTTATTTAGAAGTGTATTATTTAGGTTCCAAGTACTTGGGGATTTTCCAATGATCTCTCTGTTATATATTGATAATGTAATTCCAGAGAATGTGTTGTATGATTTGAATCCTTTAAAATTTATTGAGACTTGCTTTATGACCCAGAATATGATCTCTCTTCTTAAAAGGTCTATGAGCATTTGAATTTTTGTTTTAGGGCAGAGTTAACTTATTTGGAAATAGTTTGATAATTTTAGGCTTGTTTTTCTTTTTTGCTGAGGAAGATTCACCCTGAGCTAACATCTGTGGCTAATTTTCCTTTATTTTGTATGTGAGCTACCACCACAACATGGCTACTGGGGAGTGGTGCAGGTCTGTGCCCAGGAAGCAAAGCTGGGCTGCTGAAGTGGAGTGCCACCAAACTTAACCACTAGGCCACTGGGGCTGGCCCAAAGCTTGCTTTTAAGATTTATTAGGTGAGACTAAAGCTGCCTTCCATCTAGTGCTGAATTTGCCCCACTATTGAAGTACTACCCTCTGAGTAGTATACCCCGTACCTGTTAGGAGATTTTCTCACTCTGACAGTATGGACATCAGCTGTTCCTGGTCCGTGGGCTTTTCCTCCTTCTTCTTTCAGGTGGTCCCTTCCCAAGCCTTGGGTAGTTTCCTCATATGTGTCCACTGATGAACACTCCACTGAGACTTGGGCAGGGTCGGGGAGTCGGGGTGGTGGTGAACCCTCTGCAGATCTCCAGAGCTCTATTGCTGTGCAGTGTTCTTCTCCAGTTCTCTTTTCTGTGCGCTCCAGCTGCCTTGGCCTCCCAGCCTCCACAATCTATCTCCTCATCTCCGGAAGACCACTAGGTTCTTCCTGGTGCTCTCCCTCCTTGTGCTGCATGCTGGAAATTCTCCAGACGGTGAGCTGGGGGCAGTTGTAAGGCTTACCCTATTTGTTTTCTCTCTGTCAGGGATCGCTGTCCTGCACTGACTGATGTCTGAAAATTGTTTCATATTTTTTTTTTTCCCGATTTTCACTTTTGTTAAAGAGGGAGGGTAAATCCTGGCCAGGTTACTTTCTCTTGACTAGGAGCATATGTCCTATTTATAGATTGGAAAAGTGCTGCTTTAACATTCCATACCTTTGGTTAGAGGAGAAGATGTGGTAATTACATATATGGGATAAGTAATTTTTGGAAATACAGTTCCCACAGTACTTCTGAGGATCTTCTGTTATCTTTCTGCCAAAAAAGTGATTTTGCATGAGCATCTCCCATTTTGTGTGTTTCTCACTTCACAATCCAAATTCTTCTTTGACAGAACCTGGCCCAGATTAGGTTGTGTGTTTGGCTTGTTTGGCTCTGACCTGGGGTCAGATTTACCAAGTATGGGTGTGGCTCCTGGGACCCCACCCTGGTATAGGCTGCAGCTCCCAGGAATGAGGGAATTGTTGTGATCTGGGCTGTCACTCCCTTTATGGATTTAATGTTGTGAATTTTGGTTTTGAAAGGAAAAGCTTTATAAGTCCAAATGAGAAAAATAGCACCTTAAACTCAAAATTTAGCATTGTTTCAAAATAATTTTGTTATGAAAGCTCCTTCTTCAGTTGCAATTATATTAGATACTCCTCTTTGTCCTATTATATAACAATGCATGCTGATTCATACTGGATCAGAGAAAAGAGGAAATGTAATAAACAAGCATCAGAGAAATTAGTGTAAAAGCAGTTCAAGGGGAATGTAAATAGAGAAAATAAATTATAGGAAATTAGAGATGGAATCAGATCCTGCTGGAAGAGAAAGAACTGGATTAGTACTCTCCAAGTAAGTATCCATACATCATCTCTTCCTTTCTAATGCTATTTCAGCATGATACTAGGAGTTGCCATTAGGACTAAGTAATACCTTATTTCTTCAAGGACTTGATGATTGGAAAACACAGCTCTACCTAGACTAAAGGGAGATGTGTAATTGAATGAAGGAAGAAAGCCAGACTTTTTTTTTTTTTTTGAGGAAGATTAGCCCTGAGCTAACTACTGCCAGTCCTCCTCTTTTTTGCTGAGGAAGCCTGGCCCTGAGCTAACATCGTGCCCATCTTCCTCTACTTTATCTGTGGAACGCCTACCACAGCATGGCGTGCCAAGCGGTGCCATGTCCGCACCCGGGATCCGAACCAGCGAACCCCGGGCTGCCGAGAAGCGGAACGTGCGAACTTAACTGCTGCGCCACCACGCTGGCACCCAGACCTTTTTTTAAAAGCTGAATTCTAAATACTTATTTTGAAATTTACCAACTTTTACATATTGGAATCTTGAGGCTTCACAACCTTTAGTAAATTAGATTCTTGTTATCTATGAGAATGTCTTTCTTGTCTAGCTAAGGAAAGGCCTAAAAACTAATAAAGATCATGGCTGCACTTTGATTGTAATGATTAAGTCGAATCTCCTATAATGCTTCATAGTAGGTAGAAGAAAACAAGCCTAACGAGATTGCCAACATCTCCTTATTTTGAGGGACCTTCTGGGGTTTTGTCATGCATCTGAGGTAGAATGTTGCTAGATGGATGTGCACAGATTTTTAAGGAGAGCTGCTATTCAATGTTTGTCAGCATGTGTTTTGGAGCTGTTGATTGATTGAGAAACCAGGTTCCTTGGGCAGACTTAGGTTATGTTTTGGGGAGGAGGGAGGTAGGAGTGGAATCTGCAGTTTTGAAGAAGTTTCCCAGATGATTGTTATGCATCTGAAAGTTTGAAATCTTTGTCTAAAGGAATAGGGCTTTGGTGGTGCGTAGGTCCAGCTACTTGGACATGGATGGGACAGATGACTAAGTCGGAATCCCACTACTTTGTGGGAAAGGTTGCAGGTATATTGGTATGCTGCCTGAGAGCTGGTTGCAGGAAAGGGGCACTGTCTCTTATAGGCCTCTATGTATGCAATTGGAACAACTGGGATATGGTTGGGTATGGGCAGGGGCTGAGAGTGGCTAATAGTATCATGGAACAAGAAAGACTAAGGATGATTTGGACTGATAACAGACTTTTGAATGTGTAAGTAGGCAGTCTTGGGTGATTTTCAAGGGAGGTGGCAACAGATTTTTAATGTCTTACATGAATGCTAGTATTGAGAAATCTCATTTATGACGTAAGTCTCAAAGAGGCGTTCAAAGGAATAGAGGCTTGGGTGTGTACTCATCAGTTACAAAAAAGAGGAAGCTGTTTTCAGAATGAGTGGTACAACAAAAACATGGAAAGCCGTCAGAAGAGAACAGTCTACAAGATCAGTAGAATGTTGAAGCTAATGAATAGCTGTTCCCCTAAACAGGCATGGAATATGGGCATTTGTAGAGAAAGGTTACAGTAACAGTCTTAGCACTGATCATTTCAGGGGTAATTTCTATGACAAATATAGAATTTATCACTTCAATTTAAAAATTTAAGAATTGGACAAACCATTTAATCTCCTTGAGTCTCAAAATGAGTGGTTTAGATTAGATATGTTTGGTTCCCTCTAACTCAAAATTTTTACTATTCAAATTCAATAAAAGTTTTCATCTGAAGCTGATGAACTTGAGTTGCTTTATAGTTATTCCAACCTATATTTTCTAATAATACCTTTTTGAATTAATAAAATACCAATTGCAAATACCCATTGCAAATTGAATGTTGTATAGCTCACACAAAAGTGACCGTAAACTGTTGAGCAAAACTCCAGATCTCTTTCCCACCAAGGAAATGTGCTCAGGAGCCTATAAGCAAGCCTCAGAGGAATAATTTTTTTTTAATGTAATGGATGAAGATAATGCTCAGCCTGGATTTTTAAATTTCAATTTTTGTCTTCTTTCCAGAAGCCAGGTATTTTATAAAACCCTTCCTGTGGAGCTGAGTAGCATTCTCAAACAATATAAAAACACATGAAGCAGGTATATTTTTCAGAGGACATATTAAAATAGAGCCACTCTCCATCCAACATTTTGATGGTTGTACTTAAGGATTCTGTCAAGGAGAAATAAATCAGGATCTAGACATGTAGCAATAATTTAAGATTCTAATCTTTCAATTTTGAACTTTGAGCAAGTCAAGACAAGAAAGAAGAATTTTCCTTATCTAATATGTCAGCTTTGATATAAAGAAATGACTTGTCCATTTTGAATCAATATGGATTTTTTAGGCCATTCAAAAAAGAACCATTTGCACCTATCTTGCTCATTTTCTCTCATGTTAAAAGAACTGTCCCTTTTCTTATTGAGAGCAATCCATTCATTCACTCATTCAGGCATTCAGTAAACATTAATTGACCATCTACTTTGTACTAAGCACAGTACTAGGTGCCAGAGATTTGAGTTTTTGAATCAAAATTATGCTAGATTCCAGATTAATCTTTGTTTCTCTTTTTTTCTCCTGTGAGTTCTGGTGTAATCCTTAAAGCTGTTCTCTAGATCAGTTATTCCTCTTTCAAAACTGTCCAATTCTGTGTTTTAGTGCTGTATTTTAAATAATAAAGGCCAGTCTGCTGTTAGAAAAAAAAGGGACCTCACAATACAGAGGCTTAAGTAATATGGAAGTTTAGAAGCAGGTGGTCTGGCTGGAGGGTACTGTTCCGTGAAGTTATTCAGGAATCTGTTTATTACCCCTTGTTCTGCTGTTTTCTAGACTGTTATTCTCATCTGCAGAGTCAAAGCTAGGTCACTACTGTATCCAAGTTCAAGCCTGCAGGATGGGCAAGAGAAATAAGTCACGTGAGAAATTCCTTCTAAGGCAGGGGAAAATTTGATATATCACTTTCCTTGGTAAAAACTTAGTCATGTGGTGATACTTGGCTATAAGGGAGGCTGGAACATATAGTCTCTAGCTTTATCATCAAGTGCTGAGAAAGGAGAAACAGAATTTAAGGAAGTCAGCTAGCAGTTGGCCACTTGTGCCCATGCTGAATTGACATCTCTTATGATTTCAGGAGCTCACCCCCGTCCGAGGAGCTTGTGGGGAATGAATAAATAATTATAGGTCCAAACTTGTTTTCTCTTCTTTCTTTCGTCCTTCATCTCTCACCTCCAATGCAAACACTGCTTTCCCCGTCTGATTTCTAAACGTAAGCTGTTCTGCATATCCGTGGATTTAAAGAAATACCGGAGAAATAGTGGTGGGAATGGAGTCGCTCTTTCTACTAATTACATGGATACTAGCTCAGCTGGTAAAAATGGCCAGTTACGTTTACAGTGGAAAAGCATTGGGACCTACGAACAAGCTTTATAAAAGTGCCAAATATTAGCAATAATACATAATTTTTATTCTTTCTTATAATAAAAACCTGGACTGGTCACCATCATGGGATTGCATTATTTTTCGTGACCTTCCTTCACCTTTCTCCCTACTTCCTTTTCCTGTCTTCTCTTTCTTTCTTCCCTTTATGATTCATATATCCACAGAATGATTTATTTCTAACGTTAAGCTTTCTTTAATTTTGAAAAGCTGGAATATTAATATATTTTATCCTAAACCTGGTCAAAATTAAATTTTTAAAGGAAACATTGAGTGAAATTCTTATTTAGGATTTTCATATGTTGGAAAGTGACTATGACATATTAGCAGTACTTTCAAATGAGAATGTTTTGTTGTATTCTTTTCAAAGTTCAGATACTCTATAAAATAACTTTTCTTTTATATTAATTTTGATGTTATATAACTATATATTATATATGTATGAATATATATGCATACTTATTGATGGAAATTTGGAAAATAAAGAAATGCATGTATCAGAAAATAAATCACTCATAATGCCATATTCTATAAATTACCATTGTTAATGTTTTTAGGTGTTTTCCTTGTATTTTTAATGTACATGTGATATTGATTTTTAAGAGTCATGGTCAATTGGTTGTCTTTTTCCTTCATCATTTTACTGGAGCATAATTCATACATAAAAAAAGATATCTAATGATAGACATGATAGATCCATTCATTCTTGAATTTTATATATTTCTTTGTTTTATCAAATGTTGTTCTTTTTAAGTTTTTTGTGCATTTTTTCCTACAGAAGTCAGAATGAAATATTTAGCGTTTTCTGCCAGTTATTGCCTGTGCTCTTTCTTCTAGAGTCTTCACTTTAAATGTTTTCCTTTGCCAAGCTTATATTTCCATATGACTTTAAAAGAGTAAGGACATACACCTCCAAGCCAGACGTCTGTTATGCATAAGCATTGATCCCCCTGCAACCCCAGAATAAGTGTATTTCTTTTGTTAAGCTTGTTGGTCATGACCTCTTGAAGTTGTCAGGCTAATCATCATTATAGGTTTACAAACACATTTATATTTCTCCCAAAATTTGGGAAATTAATTTATATTGCTGTATGGATTATTTAACAAAAATGATTTATTCTTTAATTCTGAATAGTTTACACAGGGTTGACACCTATCTCTCAGTCACTATCCATTTGTAGTCTTTTGAACTATTCTGATTATTCTGCAGTTTCTTCTGTTTTTTAAATTATTGATGTAATATGTTATGGACAGTTTTGAAAACTAGATTATTTTTCATACCAATAGCATAAAAACATCTACTTTTGTGCAGTCCCTTTCAGATTTCAGTATGAGCCTACTTAATGTGGCTGTATTCACACAATATAGTTTTTTACTTAGTAATTTTCAGTATTGGTTGCTGCCATAGATGTGAACTATAAGATTATGTATATTTAAAAAACTGCAGTCCTTTCCACAGCCATTGTAAATATTCATGAACTCACTCATAACTTAACATGCTTAAGAGAATTCTTCTTTTATTGCCATTATGTGAACAAATATAAATTTGTCTCACATGTTTAATATTTACAGGTTTAAAAAAATTGACAAATAGTTTTTGTAAGTATAGTTTGGTTCATGTACCATTATACTTCCATTTCTAAATTTTAGTTGTACACATGTTTGGGGTTTACTATTTCTCCTTTGTTCAACATTAAAAAACTTGTAAAATAAATACTATGAAATGCGAAAAGATATGTGTTCTTTTGACTTCTGCATTTTGACCAGCTCCTTCAGCGATAAATACAGAAGTAAAATTTTAATGAGCAATAGCTAATGAAAAAATTGCAAATAAAAAAATAATCTATTGTAATTTTTTTAATGTATCTTTTGGTTAGGCAGATTTTTAAATGCAAGAGATTAGAATGTTATAAATAAGCCTATGTATTATTTTAAATGAATGTGTAGAGGAAGGGGTTATATGTTAGTAAAATACATTTACTGACCCATGTGTGAATTGGTGACCAAGATTGTTAAAGCATTGAGTTCTAAAAATTTTTCTCTTATCTTTATGTTAAACAATGGAAAGTTTTACCGTATGGTCAAATAACATCTTCATCAGGTTCTCAACAGGATACCTTAGTTAATTTTCAGCTGAGTGCTTGACAGGATTTTCTCTTCGGCTAGCTGGTTGGATGAGAGTCTAGACACTGAGGCCAGGCTTTCGCGGGGCCTCACAATATTGTTATTGTGCATGTTGAGTAGGAGCAGCTTCCTCTGATGTAGGGGCTCCATGCCCAAACCACGAAGACAAAGACACAGCTTTTGTTCTTGAGGAGAGAGGCTAATCCAACTGCTGCACACTGTGAAAAAACCTTTTATGAGAGAGGAAAAAAAACTTTCCTGGAAGGTGAAGGGTTAGCAGTTTAACCTCTGACCGTAAAATAAAAAGCCAGTAAGGGGGGAAAAGTGTTGGGAGGGGTTAAGGTAGAAGAATAAGAGGAGAACCATCCAGCGAGGTCTGATTGCTGTGTTTATAAAACAGGTCAAGCACATGACTGTCAGAGGCGGATCCTTGAGTTCTAATAATATGTGCATATTTCCAAATGTGTCTTTTGACTTAATATTCTTGAACATAGGTGTTTAACTTCTTTATGTGAAGATCGAAGCTTGCAGACTGCAATATAAATGCAGGAAACAATAGAAATGTAGAAATATTTTTCTTTTGCTCTTTCTTCCTGAATTAAGAAGCTCCATTACAGACTTTTGCCAAGTTCTGAATATTTATTTTCTTGCTATATGAGGATAAGAGCCTGTTCGTCTTCTTTTCTTGATTGTTTTCCCCCACTTTCCTTATTAATAGGAACATGCATCTTTACAGACACAGAAAAGTAAGATAGTGCACATCTCTGGTACATATTAAGACTCCTTTCCATTTGATCTGTGGCATTTTGGTACCTGTTATGTTAACAGGCCTTTGGGTCGTCAGTCTTATTATACAACTCCAGGGAGGAGCTAGTTGCAATCCTAGTGTAAAAAGCATCTGGAGACCTCTGTCTCCCGGTATTATCAATACTGGGAATTTAGTTACAACCCAGTTAGAACCAATGGAAGTTAAGTTGTTAATTAATCATTGAATCACCTGCCGTCTTGGATTTACCAATCTGGACTATTTGCTTCCTCTTCTCCTGTCAATCAGATATCAGTCTTGCATAATAATTAAGGTCTTATGCATTTGGGCTCCTTGCTTGGCTGTACTGATGTAGTAACTTATTCCTGAAAATAACCATGTGTAAATCATTAGTAAAACAGCTGCTTAAACTGTGTTATGTGACATATTCTAAAGCTCAGTCTGCCATGGTGTCATCTTTTAATCAGCTAAATGTTTCTTCTGTTATTCGTATTTCCTTTGGTAACAGTAGACACTTCTTCCTGCAGTTACCCAGTTTCACTTTTACTCTGACAGAAAGTGATAAAAAGAGAGGAGGAGGGAGAGTATTACTTAGACAGTGGTGATGAGGTAGGGAGAAGAGAGAAGGACAGAAAGTAGAAGCTGAGTGAGTTGAGGGAAGGAGAAAGGAGGTGACATATAAAATGGACAAGATAGTTAGAAATGGGTGGTGCACTACAGTGCAGTGCTCTAAGGTTTGAACTAATAAATAGTTGAAGACCATGAATATAAACATTTGATAGGAATGATTCCTTGAGACAAAAGTATAGAAGGATGGCGTTATAAAACAAGTAATTAGCCTTGGGAAGGTCCTAGATGAGGGGAGCTAGATTTATGGGAAGAAAAAGAAATAGCTAATGATAACCTATCATTTTGGCTAATGGATTAACTTCATTCGCCATGACCTCATTTCTGCATCTCTATCTCAGCATTTTTCCCTCTTGCCTTACCATAACGAATACTTGATGATATTTAATACTGGTCTAAGGCTTCCTATGTATTAGGCATTGTAAGCAATGTATGTTTCTGTGTATGTATGTAATCTCCACTCATCTTAACAACATCCCACAAGGTGGGTACTATTACCATCACTGCTTTACTAAGGAGAAAACTGAGGCCCAGAGCATTAAGTATCTTGAGAAAGGTCACACATAGCTTTGAGTGCAGTGCATAGCATGTGTACATGAAGTCTGACTTCAGACCCTAGCCACCTGGCCTCTTAACTACTGTGCTATGCTTCTCGAAAAATCCTCTGAAAGTATAATTGCATACTGCCTAAAGTTTTAAATGTCAAATGCTGTCATGCCCCCAACTCTTTTCTTGTTTTACTTCCCTAGTACTTCTTGTAGAATAACCTAAACAGAAATCAATTGCTCACTTTTTTAGAGGAGAACCTGGCGCTAAAATATACAAATATAGGGATACTTTTGGTCTGTGTGTTAGGATTTCAAATTGGTTCTTTTCTTCCAGTTCATTTTTTCATCCTAATATAGTTTCTGTTAGTTATTTTTCTAAATGTGTAATTCTGTTTGTTGTTGCAAATGACATAATTCTTCTCTTTCTGATTCCTTTATTAATCTGTTTTAATCTTCTGGCTGTCCCATTTTGTCATAATTTCTTCCAAGTTGTGACGTGAATACTCTCAAGAAGTTACCGGTATAAAGTAGCATCCACTATTCTTTAAAACTCTCCAGTGATATCCTTTGAGATTGCACTTGTCCTTTATGTTGAAACGTAGAGTTGTCATATGATAATGTCAACATTTATGAGCTCTAGTCAGCTACTTTTTAGAGTGGTAAACTCTATTCTGTTTTGAGACTGTATTTTCTTTTGATAGCATGCCTGTAAAATTCAGATGTCTCAAAATCATTAAAATTTCTATAATGTGTATATGTACCAGTTATGATTAAACAACCTATATCTGACTTGTTTAAAAAAAAAAGTGCGGTTCTTAAGTTCAAGGAAACTGGTTTGTTAATACTGTCCATTTTTGTTTTGTTTTAAAATACTGCCTTAGAATCAGCAAAATCAGGAGAGATTCTCGTGCATTTAGTGTGGCTCATTTAAATGAATTTAGCTAAACAAGAACCATCGTGATTCTAAAAGCCACCAGAATAGATAAAAAAAACTTCCGAGCGGTGGTTTACTTTAAATGTTTGATCAACCTTAGAAAATTTTTTTCCTTTTCTAGTTTAAATCCTCTTACCATAATGCAGAGGTTAAAAAATAATGGCTCTGTGACACACCTTTTTTGGCTCACACAGTATTTATGAAATGTTCTGTCGTTTTCCCCAGTTTAAAAATTTGGTGAATTTGTTTTTCATGAAAATTGTGACGTCTCATGAAAAATCAAGAGCATCTGTCAATAGTAGGCACGCATTCCACATGGCTGGAGCTGAATAATGGCTGCCTTCTTGAGAAGGGGCATGGGATCTGTCTTTTGCTACATGCCTCTCCATTTCCATTGTCTCCTATAGGCTCACTCCACACATTTATATTACCAATATCGCCCCTGTAGGCATTTAACCTTGAAATATCATTTTTCTGTTTTCTATCCATAAAGAGGGAATATATTTGTGTAATGAATAAATAGTTAAACCTTAAATTTTTTGCAGATTTTAAAGAAAATTTAAATTTTTTTTTAGCTTTATGCCACATTTAAACATTGTTTTGCACAGATACTTGATTCATTATATTACCTTTTAATCAGAATTATGTTAGAGTAGGCTGGCTGCTTCTCAAAATAAGCAAATTAAAATAGGCACATTCATGAAATTTACTCTGAAGAAATTGATATGATAGGAAAGATTTTATATGCATTATATATTTCACTGAATGGAGAGAATGAAAAATAAATTTAGTGAAAAGCTGAGAATGCTACTTTTATACAGTATACAGCAAGAATGTAAAACATGATTTCTGCCTTCAGGAGCTTTATTTAAATGAGGAGACACAAATAAAATAGTTAAGTAGGAGAGTAAAGTAGTGTGTTTCAGAATAACTCGTTCAGATGATATGTGTTGCCTGGAGTGAGACAGTCTGTGTGGTTGCAGTGTTTTAGGAAGGCCTCATAGCCTAGGTCCAGAATAATGCATAGAATTTGGAAAGATGGAGAACAGAGAACAGAGGATTTCTAGAAAGGTGTATAGCAAGTGTTGGTGCATGAATAAATGCTTGGAATTGGGAATGAACTTGATTTATATGAAAGACAGGAGGCCTGGAATGAGTAGAAAATTTCTATTGAAGTATAGTGGGACATACACTTAGGATGTAATCAGGTATGAAGTGCAGAATTTTGCTACGCTGAATAGTTAAAATTGGAAAATTTTATTTGAGGCATAGAATATTTAGTTTGAAGAGTTGTGTTTTGTTAGTGTAAGCAGTAGGGAGCCACTGAACATTTTTCTGTGAAGGAAGGCATAAGAAAAACACTCTTTTAAGAAGATTAATTTCATGGCAGTGGGTTGAGAAGAGCCGAGTGACAAGAAGACTAGTTAGGTAATAAGGATTTAGAGTAGGACGGATATGAAAGCGGAGGGATGGATGAGAGCTACATTTCAGAGCAAGAACTAACGTGATTAGGAGGTTGATTAGATATAGAGGATGAAGAAGGCACGTTAAGGCTGATTCTGAGATTTTGAAAAAGCTTTGGTGTTTGGGTTCTAATAATAGAGTGAGATGGATAGGATTCTGTTTTTAGATACTAGTTTAAGGTATTGGTGTAATGAAGGCATTGGAAAAATTTGGCATGAGATACAGAATTTTGCTTTATTGAAGTTTATGAGCAACTCTATAAAGCACTTATGTTTTATGGCATCATATATTCGAATTTTGAGTCCAGTGTTTGAAACTTGAAAAAGACCGAATGTTTTTAAAAGGCTTAAGAAAAAAATTTCTTTACAGAAAGATTGAGGTAGTGATTCTCAGCCCAGGCTGCACATTAGAATCACTTAGGGAGGGGCTGGCCTGTGGCTGAGTGGCTAAGTTCGAGCGCTCTTCTTTGGTGGCCCAGGGTTTCGCTGGTTCGGATCCTGGGCATGGACATGGCACTGCTCATCTAAGCTGTGCTGAGGCGGTGACCCACATCCCACGACCAGAAGGACCTACAACTAGAATATACAGCTATGGACTCGGGGGGGGGGGGGGGGGGGGGGGGGGGTTAGGGGCGTGGCTTTGGGGAGAAGAAGAAGAAGAAGGAGGAAAACAAAAGGTTGGCAACAGATGTTAGCTCAGGTGCCAATCTTTAAGAGAAAAAAAAAGAATCACTTGGGGAGTTTTAGAAACTTGCACACATCTAATATGGTCTGTGATGCAGCCAAGGGGTCACTTTGCATTTGGGTTGATACTCCATAGGTAATTCTAATGAGCAGAAAGGGTTGAGAACCACTAAATTTTTTATGGAGGAAATAATTTGTGGTGGTTGGGAAATAGAGTTTCAGTAACAGTTTTTGAGGTTTTTGTTTTGTTTTAAATTATATGTGGGAGTGATCCCTTTTTTCCCAGCTTTAAAACAACAGAGAAAAGACTTAAATTCTCTTATGAGAGATGTAGTTGGACATTGGGCAGAACTTTCAACCATTAGAACTGAGAACCATTTCAAAACTGAGATTTCCAGCAGTCCCCGTGGATGTGCAGAATGTAAATAGATACACCTATTTTTGTGGAACATAAAGGAGCCTGACATTCAGGGAGGAGACAAGGCCTCCTGAGACCCCTCTGACCTGTAACCTATGGTATGTGGTTATTCCATCTATAATAAAGAACCACACCTTCTGTACATGTTTATCTGTAATCTCACTTGACAAGTTATTCTTATGAAATTGTGTATGCTCCTGCAGTCTGCTTAGTAGAATCCAGCCCAGTTGGCCCCCAGACTAGATCGCTGTTTAGTATTTCAAATATACAGTAAAGTCTTTTTAATAGAATCCCCAATAACTTGATAATTATGTTTTAAGGAAAATGGGTGAAAATTACTCTAGGACTTAATTATTTGCAAGCAAGTTCAGACTAATTGCTTTCTGCTCCTTCCAGGAAATGTTTCTTGTTGCCAGTATCAGTATTATATATACCAATCATAATAATGACCTCAAAGGTTAATGATGTATATCCATTATTAGTTCAAGGGAATTCTGGATACCATCAGGGAAGACTTTAGAAATAAAACAGCATAGTTCAATTAGAATGAAATGTTTCTTCAGATCTCTACTTCTTTTGTTTGTTCTTTCTTAGTATATTAAGAAAGATCTAAAAGTTTCTCTCTTGTAATTGAGAACTGAAATGTAATATATAAGTTATGTCCATTTTGGTTATTGTTACACTTTTTCATTAACAAGTTTCTTAATTTTTACTGTGGACATTTTAAAGTGTCACCCAGAAGTCCTTAGGTTTCTGTAGCTTAAGATGACATCACATTGATATATAGACTCAAATGTTGACTGCTTGATAACCCCTATCTGAGTACATTCCAAGTCTCTGTCCTATTTTTGAAGTATTCTTTTTAAATATTTTTGTGGATCCCCCAGCAGTATGTCACAGGTGTTGAGGAATTGCTTGTCTACCTCCCCTGCTGTGCTTCCTGCCTTTGCTCTTAATGTCTCACTGCTGCCACTTTGCACCTTACTGGTGCAGTCATTCCTCTAGACCTGCTTTTAGTGCTCCACCTAGGATGATGCTTGTGACATCGTGTGGTCGTTGGTGCTGATAGTGACACTTGCTGTCACCCTGGGCTGCTGGTTTAACTATTGCTGTTCTTGGCCCCTGGACTGCCATTCATGATGATGTTGCCAGTCACAGCTGTTTGCAATTTCAGTGTCACTTGATCCTTCACAGCCTGGATCACAGTTCTGCAAAGTGGATAAGGAGGCAAGTGGCTCCTCATCGTCTATATTAAAGGTGTTCTGGAGAACTAGGGTTCGTTTAATTTTTACAAAACACTGTTCTTTCTTTCCCAGAGTACCCACATGCTACGAAGATCACTGGGTCAGGTCAGGTTTCTAAAATATCTACTGTAATCTGCTGGAGGAGTTTCCCTTTGACTCTTAGGCCCTACTGTAGCTATCTCAGGAGGGTGGGTCATCTTGCAAGTTTTATCTACTTCCTTCCATTCTATTTTACCACAAATTGTCCATATATGTCTGAATCCCAATCCCAATAGTATATCAGATCGAAGTTCTTTTCCCAGGCGGTTGATTTTATATATTATCTGAATTATTGCAGTAGCCTTATAACTGGCTTCATTATTTTGTTGTCTTTCAGTGTATGCTCAACACAGCAGCCAGGTGATCCTGTTAAAAGATGTCAGAGCATGCCACTTCTCTACTCAAACTCTCATGTGGCTCCCTTTCCTAGAGAGCAGGGCAAGTTCCTTTTTATGACTTATAAAGCCCTCATGTTCTGCCTGCTCCCCTATCATTCTGACCTCATTTTTCCCCCTTGTTTTTATTGAATACTGTTTCAGAGATTTTTTTCATATGAAGAAAAAGATTTTTTTTTAAGGCTTTAATCTTTTCCAGGCTATATAGTATTTCATAGAATAATAATGATGTAAACATTTCCATACTAATGGGCATATAAATTATTTCCAGGACTTTGTTAGTTGCAAGAAATGCTTCAGTAAATATTGTTGTGTATATATATCTGGGTACATGAAATATATACTTTCCTTTTGGAGAATTATCTTTTTTTCCTGATGCTATAATCTTTAGATGTTCTTTTAGCAAGGGTCTGTTTTTGGTAAATCTCTCATTTTTCTTTTTCTAAAAATATCTTTTATTTTGCCCAAATTCCTATTTATACAGTTCTCAAAAGACAAACATACTTTTTCAACTGTTTTGAATATATTATTCCACTGTCTTCTGGATTCCATTGCTGCTATTGAGAAGTCTGCTGTCAGTGTAATAATACGTATATTTTTAGAGTTTTAGAGTTACCTCTTTTCCTCTAGGATGCTTTTAAGTATATCTATGTCTTTTTGTATTCTGTAGTTTCATTATAATGCCTCTAGATGTGTGTTTCTTGAGATCTTGCTTGGGTTTGTTGTGATTTCTAATTCTGAAAATTTATGTCTTTTAGTGCTTTTGGAAAATACAGTTATTATTTCTTCTAATATTTTCTCCATCCTTCCCTTGTTTTATACACCCCAGTCTCTTAGGTCTTTTATGTCTTTTAGAACTCTAAGTAGACTTATGTTATCGTTCTAATCTCCATTTTTGTTAACCTCCTTTATATTTCTCATTTTTTTAGGTCTCTCTGTTCCTCATTCTGTTCAGTAACTCTTGTGTCTGATTCAGTTTACTCTTTCTGTCTTCAGTTGTATATAATCTGCTATTTATTCCATCTATTGAACCTTTAATTTCATAGATTATATTTTTTTATTTCTTAAAGTTCTAGTTATTTTCAAAATTTGCCTTTAGAAAAAAAGAATCTTTCATTATATGCTTGTGTTTTGAATCATTTTATTCTTTAGCCATTTTAAACATCCTTATTATGTATGCTGTTTCAGATAATTTTAATATCTTAAGCCTTTGAGAGGTAGGGATTCTAATTCTGTTATTTGTTTCTGATGGCTTATAGATTTTCTGTAGCAGTTTTGAATTGCAGACTCATGTTTGGCAAGACCTGGGTTGAGTGTTTCTCCTTCTAGAGGGCAGCTATGCTTGCCTCTGTCATGTGCCTGAGGATGCCATCTCTCTCAGATCACAGAATCCATTCCTAGGCTCTGGAGCTACAAGGATAAATGAGATAAGGACTTATTACATTTTCAGTAAGTTCTTAGTGAATTTATTTATTTGAGTCTTTGGTTATATTTCTTCTACATTTAATTTGATTCTAACTTAAAAGGATTCTGAAAAAACAGAATGCATGGTTTAATTTGGTTCTTTAACATTTTGTTTTGTAGTTCTATTTTTTAATTTTAAAATTAGTTTTTAAGTGTTTTTAGTAGTTATTCTTAATATGGCTCAGAGTTTCATTCAGTGAACTTTGAGTCATTTTTATAGTTACTTTGTTCTAGTCATCAACTTTGGCTTATTTCCAAATGATTGAAACTGTGTCTTTTCATCCAAGAGTGCCAACAGTTTGCTGTACTTCAAATTATGTATCAAACAAGAAAAGCTGTGATCCAGTTTGCACTTCTGCTAGCAATTATTTTTTTGGTGTAATATGAAAATTATTTTAAGCGTTATAAATAAAATGAAGCTGCTCTATGAGGTTCAATTTCTTTTTTATTTCTGAGGTTTCATGTTGATGCTGTATTTTTTGAAAACCTACTTTAGTTCAAAGAGTTTAATATAATGAATACTGTGGATATAAACACATCTTATTTTTATTTAGTCATATACTTGCAAAAAGAAAATATAAAAAACAAGTCTCAAATGCTGGTCTGAGAGCTAACTTAAAGCATGGCCTCTTGTCTATTCTCCTCTTTAAGGGATCATAATAAAATTTAATGCATCAGGATATGATGAACATCTCAGCTGATTAAAGGGTATTTAAGATTTTGTATGAAAGATCATCTTTCTATACTCAACCTATTAACTTGTTTCCTCCCTGTGTTCTTATAAAAACTTTTGTGTTGGCTTTTAATGATTGGTATCTGCAAAACGTCAAAACATTGATTCTCAGTTGTAAGTTCCTTGTCATAGATTAATCAAGATTGAACATCTGTGGTACAGCACTTTTTTCTCTTTTTTGTGTGTTTTTTTTTTTTTAACGCTCATGAAGGGCCCTTGGGACAGATGGCCCCTCACTGTTGATGGTTCGATTACCGTGATCACCCACAGCTTCAGAAGAGTGCGAAGAAAAGAAATTGCTTTCTTTGTCAAGGTGTTTTCAATTCAATTCTCACCCATTAGCCCTGTTTGGTTAAGTTTGGAATTACTCTATCAGGTGATTGATGAGGGTTTTCATTTTATTATAATAGGTCTTATTTAAAAGGAATGAAAGTAACAAATTGATATACTCCATGGAGTATATTTTCTTAAGGTTCTTTGAAGTTCCATTTTCATTACCTTAGCTAGAATTTGCTTATATATGAGCAAAAAGAGCTTCATTGCTTTGAGTTGTGATGCTACTTTTAGATTATTCTGGGAAGAAAGATTTAGAAAGGCTAAAATTATCCATTAAATTGCTTCTATGGTTTGAGTTTCAAAAGCCCCAAAATAGTTTTACAGTAGGAGTTGGTTGTTTATTCAAATGATTCTTCAAAGATAATCACAATGGTATCATTACATTAGATGATTTTGCAACACTGCTTCTATGCATTTTTATGAGGGTGAACAAACTGACAAATTTCCAAAATTGCATGCTTTTAATTTTAAAGTGTACTTTGTGTAAAGCAGTAAGTGCGTGATCTCTGCCTTTTTTTGCAACTGGTTATAAAATAAATCATCTTGAAATAATATTTTAATTTCCTTAAGGTTTTTGTATATATAAGTCAAACTCAAATGATTAAGAATTAGTTTAGTTTTAGAATGAGAGGGTATTGATTTGAGTCTGTTAGTAGTTAATATCCTTTTCCAGGTTTCTTAGCATACAGATTTCCAAGTATGTTCAGAAGAGGTCTGTAGGGGTTAGGCCATTATTTTACAAAAAATTTAAATATTTGATTTCCTAAAAATATCTTTATGAAGTTAATAAGAAAATTTTCTAAACTTGCGAATATGCCTTAAATTACTGTCTACTCAATGAACAATAAAATAAAAAATCAACAAAGTAGAGCAAATTGGGCTTATTTGTAGTGTGCTTTTATATATAGCAGCATATTTTAGAAAGGATGTCATATTAGAACAAGGATACCTGGATTCTAGTTTTGGCTTCAATAGTTGCTAGCTCCAGACGTGGGATACAATATAACTTCCTGAGTATGGGTGGTAAAAAAAGGATCTTTAATGTCTTTTGCATTTGGAAAACTCTATGATTCTGTGCATACAGAATGAACCTTTTTTTTTAATTCCAAAAGAAGAAAAAAAGAAAATAGAGGCCTTCAGTTAGTTTTTATATTCACAAATATTGGCATTTATCCTTTCTGTTGTTCAAATTGGAACTAATTGCTTAAATTCTATGAAAGAAAGCATTGTAAGAAAGCATAACAAAAAATATTTTCTCACAGATACCTTAGATGGTAAGGTACAAAAAGACATATATCTTACTTAGATATGGACTACCAGTGTGTATGTATATGGCATATAGAGCTAGAATAAAAGACAATGTATCTTTATGGTTATATAGCTATAGTTCTCTGTCATTGTTCCTTAAATCATATAGTTTCAGTGTCATAAAATACTTAATATTGAAATAAAATTATTTCCATCAGGATATAGAAGTAGTAATTATTAGCATAGAAATGGGTTTTTAAAACATTTTGGTAATAGTTTCCTTGCTAAAGTTACCTCCTGTTGTAATTATCATGGTTACCATTTCTTTCTGGCCTTCTGAAGACACCTGTTGCTGAACAAAACACATATGTAACAAAGGGAATTCTAAATTATTCGTTGCAATGTTTTAAAGAATATTTTTGGCCAAAGAAGTATTCTTTAACATGTGATGGACAATGCTAATCATTGTGAGGGATACATGCCCATGGTCTGTGCTGTTAGTTCTCAAAGTGTGGTCCTTAGACAAATAACATCAGTGTCACTTGGGAACTTGTTAGAAATGCAGTTTCTCAGACCCACCTCTGACCTATTGACTTGGAATTCTGTGAGTGGGACCCAGCGATCTGTGTTTTAACAAGCTCTCTAGGCATTTTTGTTCCATACTATAAGTTTGAGAACCACTGTACTAATTAAGAAGATGCTAAAATTTTGTAGTATCATCTATATGTAAACTTTAAAATAGTTTGTAGAGACACCTGATTATGTATGTTTTATTAAGATTAGATGGACTCTGATGAATTTATTTTTACTTTAACTATTTCAAGTAGTCTTAAAGTCTGTAATGTTATGCGATCTATGGTACTGTTATTTTGTGGATCAGTAGAGATTTTTATTAATACCTTGTCAGGATGAGTGATATCTTTCACCAGTGCTGTAAATCTGTATTTTGCTGGGGTGCATGCCAAGGAAAAATGGCAGGATGTTGGTTTTCTGGACCTCTGGCTTCACCAGGGTCATCTGTGGCCCTAAATGAGGGAATGAGTTACTTACTTAAATTCTTTATTGTAGTCAGTCTAGATATAAAATTACAATAATTAATGGGTTTGCAAACTATTTTGGCAGATGTAGTGAAAATTCTAGTTTTAGGGGTGTGATGTCACCAAGATCATGGAGTAGGAGACCTCAGCCTCCATCCTCCAACAAAGATCAACATTTAGACAGCTATCCATGAACAGAAACTGCTCTGGGAGAGCTCTGGAGTCCAGTTAGGGAATTTGAGCAACCCAGTAGAACAGAAAACTTGAGAATAACTGCACTGGAGAAGGAAGAACAACTTCGTTTTGCCTACATCATCCCAACCTCCAAGCTGGCACTGTTCAGTGCCAAGAGGGAACTCTCTAGCCAGAAAGAGTTCCCCTCACAGGGAAAGAAAGAAGGGGTGAGTGCTTCGCCAGCCTTTTGGGGCACCACACTAAAGTTCTGCTTCAGTTTTACCTCACCTAGAGATGGGAAAAGCTGAGACATATAGAGACAGCTAGGAATAGGGAAGAAAGGTGGGCTACCAATAGCAGCCATACAGTGGGAACAACCACAGTTCCCAGTGGCCTGCTCTGCAGATGACTCCAGCCAGCCAGAACCCCCTGTGGATTTCACTGGCTTTCACCTCATAGACACTGGTGTTCACTAACATCAGCCGCCTGAATCCTTCTCCCTTCCCCCCACTCCCTGCCACCCTTGCCCCTGCTGGAGCCTGGGAACCACACAGACAGCCAACCCAGGTCTCTATAACTATGTGAGTGCAAGACACCAACCTGGACCCCCCATGGCTGACCCCACTGGTGTACGAGCACTCAGGGCTAGCTCCTCCAGCTGTGCACTTGCATGCTGCTGGCCTGATGCCTGTCACTGGCCTTCACTGCCATGTGCACACTTTGTGAGAAGACTGTGTAGCTGTGGGAGGGCATGCCGACAGCTAGGGACCCTGCAGCTGCTTGTGGGCCTGGATCAGGCCCTGTATTCTGTCAGTGGGCTGCACCACTATGCTCAGCTGTAGCTAACCCCTGCAGTAGTGCACCTTTATGCTCTCAGCCTGACTCCCAACATCAGCCTCCACTGCCAGGCACTCATGGTGCAACCCAGCAGCCACACTAGTACATGGTAGTGCACTCCAATGGCACACTACTGGCATTGGCTGCTACTGCTGCTAGCCCTGGTCCCTTGCTGTGGGACCTGGAGGCACTGTTGAGGACCCTCATAGCCCTTGCAGCCTCAGTGGGTCTTCTGCAGTGCTTGCCCAAGACCACTGGTTGTAGATGCTCTGGACCTCAGTGGCCTGAGCGAATGAGCCACTGCATCCCCACAAGTGGCTGCCACACACCCCTGCACTTTGTGCCCTGCACCACTAGATCCAGGGTTACAGCACACTTCAGCATGCCCCCAACTGCAGGTGAAAGTCCTCTCTTCTAAAGTCAGACTGTAACATCTGGAAGAAGTGACTGCTTCCTCAGATGGCAGAAACCCATGGAAGGCTACAGGGATCATGAAGAATCCACCAAAGGAGTACAGTAAATCTCCAGTAACTGGCCCCAAAGAAATAGAGATCTAGGAATTGCCTGACAAAGAGTACAAAATGATTGTTCTAAAGATGATTAGAGAGCTGCAAGAGAACACAAAGAAACTACTTATGTATATCAAGGAAAACAATGCAAGAAGAAAGTGAGAAGTTCAACAGAGGGAGAAAACATAAGAAGAATTCAGTGACTGAACTGAAGAATTCAGTAGAGAGCTTCAGCATCAGCCTAGACCAAGCAGGAGAAAGAATCTGTGAGTTCAAAGACAGATCATTGAAATTAACCACTAAGAGGAGAAAAAAGAAGAAAGAATGAAAAGGAATGATGAAAGTCTATGAGTCTTATGAGACACCATTAAAAGAAACAATCTACGTACCATTGGAGTCCCAGAAGGAGAAGAGAGAAAGAATGGGGTAGAAAGCTTATTTAAAGAAATAATGGCTGAGAACCTCTCTTTCCTGGGGAGAGGCTTGGACATCCACTTCATAAAGTTAATAGGTCACCCCCAAATTTCAATCCAAAATGATCTTTTTCAAGATATATTATAATAAAACTGTCTAAAATCAAAGACAAAGAATTTTAAAAGCAGCAAGAGAAAAAAATTTCTCTCGTGAAAGGAACCCCTCCCCCCCATAAGGCTAATAGCATACTTTTCTGCAGAAACCTTATAGGCCAGGAGAGAATGGGATGGTATATTCAGAATGTTGAAAGAAAGAAACTGCCAACCAAGAGTATTTTCCCCAGGAAAGTTGTCCTTCAGAAATGAAGGTGAGATAAAGACTTTCTCAAACAAACAAAAGCTGAGGTAGTTCATCACCACTAGACCTGCCTCATTAGAAATACTGGAAGGAGTTCTTCAAGCTGAAATGAAAGGATACTAATTAATATCTTGAAAACATGAAAAGAAACAATATGCTGGTGAAGGCAAGTATATAGTCAAATTCATAATGCGCTAATACTGTAATATGATGGTGTGTTAACTGCTCTAGTATAAAAATTGGAAGACAAAAGTATTAAAAATGCTATAGCTACAATAATTTGTTAATGAATTCACAATATAAAAAGATATAAAGTATGACATCAAAAACATAAAATATCTGTGTGGGGGAATAAAAGGGTGTAGAGCTTTTGTATGCAATTCAAGTTAAGTTGTTGTCAGGTTAAAATACACTGTTACATCTATAAGATTTTTCAAGTAAGCCTTGGAGTAACCACAAAACAAAAATCTATAGTAGATGCACACAAGATAAAGAGAAGGTAATTAAAGTATACTACTACAGAAAATCATCAATTCACAAAGGAAGACAGCAAGAGAGGAAGAAAAACAGTGAAAAAGATGGCAGTAGTATGTCCTTATCTGTAAAAAATTACTTTAAATGTAACTGGACTAGATTCTCCAATCAAAGGCATAAAGTGGCTGAATGGATTAAAAAACAAGACCTAACTAAATACTACCTACAGGAGACATACTTCAGCCTCAAAGATGTATGTAGGCTGAAAGTGAAGCAATGGAAAAAGGTATTCCATGCAAATGGAAACCAAAAGAGAGCAGAGGTAGCTATATTTATATCAGACAAAATAGATTCAGTCAAAAACTGTAACAGAAGACAAAGAAGGTCATTATATAATAATAAATGGGCCAGTTCATCAGGAGGATATAACAGTTGTAAATATATACGCATCCTACATCGGAACACCTAAATATATCAAGCAAATGCTAACAGATCTGAAGGGAGTAATAGACAACAATACAATAATAGAGGACTTCAATACCCTGCTTTCAACAGTGCCTCATTTATTCAGGCAAAAAATCAATAAGGAAACATTGGACTTGAACCATACTTTAGATCAAATGGACTTAACAGATGTATATAGAACATACCATCCAACAGCAGCAGAATACACATCCTTATCAAGCATGCATGGAACATTCTTCAGGATAGAGCATATGTTAGGTCACAAAATAAGTATCAGTAAATTTAAAAAGATGGAAATTATACCAAGTATCTTTTCCAACCACAGTGGTATGAAACTAGAAATTAATAACAAGAGGAAAACTGGAAAATTCACAAATATGTGTGGAAATTAAACTACACATTCCTGAACAATCAGTGGGTCAAATATTAAAAGAGAAATTGAAAAATGTATTGAAACAAAAATGGAAACATTGCATACCAAAACTTATGGGTTACAGCAAAAGCAGTGCTAAGAAGGAAGTTTATAGTGATAGATCTCAAACAACCTAACTTTGCACCTCAAGTAACTAAAAAGAGAACAAACTAAACCTAAAATTAGCAGAAGGGAGGAGATAACAAAGATTAGAGCAGAAATAAATGAAAGAAGCATAGGAAAACAATAAAAAAGAGCAACAAAATTAAGATTTGGCTTTTAGAAAAACTGAACAAATTAATAAATATTTAGCTAGACTTACCAAACAAAAAGAGAGAGGACTCATAAATAAAATAAATGAGAAAGTAGACATTACAGCTGATACCACAGAAACACAAACGATCATAAGAGGCTACTATGAACTATATGCAAACAAATGGACAACCCAGAAGAAATAGATAAATTCCTGGAAACATACAACCTACTATGTCTGAATCATGAAGAAACAGAAAATTTGAACACCCCAATAATAAGTAAGGAGATTGAATCAGTAATCGAAAACCTTCCAAGAAAGAAAGCCCAAGACCAGATGGCTTCATAGAGGTCTACCAAACATTTAAAGAATTAGCACCACTTCTTATTATGCTCTTCCAAAAAATCAAAGAGAGAACATTCCCAAAGTCATTTTATAAGGCCAGCATTACCCTGATACCAAAGCCAGATAAGGATACTAAAAGAAAAGAAAACTACAGGCCAATATCCCTGATGAATATGGGTGCAAAAATTCTCAACAAAATACTAGCAAACTGAATTCAACAGCACATTAAAAGGATCATACCCTATTATCAAGTGAGATTTGCCCCTGGGATTCAAAGATATACAAATCAGTATATGTTCAACATATACAAATCACTAAATGTGATACATCACATTAATAGAATGAAAGATAAAAATCGTATGATCATCTCAATAGATCAGAAAAAGCATTTGATAAAATTCAGCATCCTTTTGTGATTAAAACCTCAACAAATTGGTTATAGAAAGAACATACCTCAACATAATAAAGGCTATAGATGACAGTTTTACAGCTAACATCATACTGAACACTGAAAGTTTGAAAGCTTGCCCTCTAAGATCAGCAAGACAGAGATGCCCACTGTCACCATTCTTATTCAACATAGTACTGGAATTCCTTGCCAAAGCAATTAGGCAAGAAAAAGAAATAAGACATCCAAATAGAAAAGAAAGAAGTAAAATTGTCTGTTTTTTGATGACATGATCTTTTACATAGAAAATCCTAAAGAATCAACCAAAAAAACTATTAGAACTAATAGTCAGTAAAGTTTCAGTATACCAAATCAACATACAAAAATCAGTTGCATTTCTATACACTAACTGTGAACTGTCTGAAAAAGAAATAAAACAGTCCCATTTACAATAGCATCAAAAACAATACTTAGGAATGAATTTAACCAAGGAAGTGAAAGATCTGTACACTGAAAACTATAAGGCATTGATGAAAGAAATTGAAGAAGATGCTAATAAATGGAAAGATATTTTATGTTCATGGATTTGAAGCATTAATATTATTAAAATGTCCATGCTACCAAAAGCCATCTATAGATTCAATATAGTACTCACCAAAATTCCGGTGGCATTTTTCACAGAAATAGAGAAAACAATCGCAAAATCCATATGGAATTACAAAAGGCTGTGAATAGCCAAAGCAGTATTGAGAAAGAACAAAGCTGGAGGCATCACACCTACGATTTCAAACTATATTAAAAAATATGGCAATCAGGGGCCGGCCCAGTGGCACAGCGGTTAAGTTCACATGTTCCGCTTCTCGGTGGTCCAGGGTTTGCTGGTTCAAATCCCGGGTTCAGACATGGCACTGCTTGGCACACCATGCTGTGGTAGGCGTCCCACATATAAAGTAGAGGAAGATGGGCACGGATGTTAGCTCAGGGCCAGGCTTCCTCAGCAAAAAAGAGGAGGACTGGCAGTAGTTAGCTCAGGGCTAATCTTCCTCAAAAAAAAAAAAAAAAGCAATGAAAACAGTATGGTACTGGCATAAAAACAGACACATAGACCAATGGAACAGAATCCGGAGCCTAGAAATAAATCCACACATATATGGTCGACTAATATTTGACAAAGGAGCCAAGAATACTCAATGTGGAAAGGATAGTTTCTTCAATAAATGGTATTGGGAAAACTGGATATCCACGTACAGATAAATGAAATTGAACTCTATCTTACACGAATCACAAAAGTTAACCTGAAATTGATTAAAGACTTAAGTGTAAGAACTGAAACCACAAAACTCCTAGAAGAAAACATAGGCTCCTTGATGGCAGTCTTACCAATGATTTTTTGGATAATGACACCAAAAGCACAAGCAACAAAAACAAAAATTGACAAGCTGGGACTACATCAAACTAAAAAGCTTCTGCACAGCAAAAGAAATAATCACGAAAATGAAAAGGCAACCTATAGAATGGGAGAAAATATTTGCAAAACCATATATCTGGTAAGGAGTTAATATCTAAAATATACAGGGAACTCATACAATAGCAAAAACACCAAATAATTCAATTTAAAAATGGGTAGAGGACTTGAATAGACGTTTTTCCAAAGAAGGCGTATTAGCCAACAGTGCATGAAAAGGTGCTCAACGTTGCTAATTGTCATGGAAATTCAAATAAAAATCATAGATATTATCTTATACCTGTTAAAATGGCTATTATAAGGACAAGAGAAAACAAATGCTGGCGAGGATATGGAGAAAAGGGAACCCTGGTTCACTGTTGGTGGGAATACACATTGGTACAGCTGCTATGAAAATCAATATGGAGGTTCCCCAGAAAATTAAAAATAGAATTATTATATGAGCCAGCAATCTCACTTCTGGGTATATATCTGAAGAAGATGAAATCACTGTCTCAAAGAGATTTCTGCACTCCCATGTCCATTGTGGCATTATTTATGGTAGTCAAGATATGGAAACAACTGAGAAGTCCATCAGTGGATGAATAGATAAAGAAAATGTGGTACACACACACACACACACACACACCCACCCCGTGGAATATTATTCAGCCATAAAAAAGGGATGTCTGGCCATTTGCAACAACGTGGATAGACCTCAAGGGCATTGTGCTAAGTGAGATAAGTCGGAGAAAGACAAATACTATATCATCTCAATCACATGTGGAATCTAAAACCATTGAACTCTAAGAAGCAGAGAGTAGAATGGTGAATGGTAGGGGGAAATGGAGAAACGTTGGCCCAAGAGTACAAACACTCGGTTATGAGACGAATAATAAGTTCCAGGGATCTGATGTATAGCATGATGACTATGGTTAACAGTACTATATTGTGTATTGAATGTTGTTACAAGAGTAGAGCTTTAATGTTCTCACCCTAACAACGACAACGACAAATTAGTAATTATGTGAGGTAAAGGATGTGTTAACTAACCTTATTGTGGTAAACATTTCACTATATATATGTTTATCAAATCATCACATTGTACACCATAAACTTACACAATGTTACATATCAATTATATCTTAATAAAGCTAGAAAAATTATATTTTTAACTGTGGTTATCTAATTCCATGCTTTTCAATCTTTTTCACATGATAGCATATGTAGAAAATGATGTCTCTGTGGTATACTTTGGTAAACAGATGACACTCTTCTTTCAGATCATTCTAGAGAGAGAGGGGAAGGCATGGGAGATAGGAGGAGAGCAGTGAAACTAATTTTGTATTTTTCAACATCTGCCTCTCATCACAGACAGAAGGCATTGTTATTCACAGGTATAAGACCAGAACTTCAGTTGCCTAATTTCATAATTACAGATGCTTCCATTTATTTATTTTACCTTATTTCTCAGGCCTACAATCTTCAGATATGTGTAGTAGTTTTTCTACTGAAAATATACCATTTTAAAATGTATTTGTATGATGTGGTGTAACATTTAATAGTAATGGGTTTCACAGAACAAAATGACTTCTCTTTTTATTAGCTTTAGGTTAGCAATACGTATCCACAACCACTCTCCTGTTTAAATTCTTTTTCCATCATACATGACTGACAGAAACCTCAACCCTGACTGAAACTACCAATTATCTCTTGCACCCAGACTGTTGGATGTTGATGGGGAAATACCACATTGTTGCCATTAAACGCTAGGTTGGACACCTGCCAAATTAAGTACTCAACAGTGCCTCAAACAGTTATTTCACACCTCCTCCCTGTGTCTCCAATAACTTCTCTCTCAGCAGAGAGCTTTGCTCTTACTACAAAGAAAATAATTAGCAATTTTTACAGAAAACTCTTATCTTTGCATCACAGAGTCTAAAATCTACTTGGATTTATATCTACTCTTTTAATTTTCCTATAACAGAGGAAGACATGCTCTAGCTTCTATCCAAGGCTCATCTCACTATCTTGATCAGGATCCTGCTTTTCCTGCTTTATTAGGGATATTGTACCCCTTATTTTCTGGCTCTCATGCTGGCTCATTAATTCCCATCAGCATTTAAACATGTTCAAGTCTGCGCTGATCTCAAGGGAAAAAAGAGCAAACATCTATCTAGCTTCGTCTCTCTCTCCTCCTACCTTTATACAGTCATTATTAAGTAAGTTGCCTCCATATGCAGTGCCCCGCTTTCTTCATACTCAATTCAGAATCATCTTAAATGCGCTTTCTACTTCCCATCCTTCCACTGAAGCTCATTTTACTGTGGCTGTATACTTTAAATATGGTTGTCATTCTTTAGTTGTCACCTTGTGTAATATTTTGCCACATTTGTTTGAGAATTTTTTAGATATGCCCTCTTCTCATGACTTTCATAACTGTACACACTCTATCTGTGTTCTTTGTACATTTCTAGTTGTTCTTTCTCTCTTGGTTTATGCCACCATCTGCTTTAGTGGCTTCCCGTGATACCTAGGATGCATTTTAAATTCTGTAGTCTGGTCCTGCCTCTCCAGCTTCATCCCTTGACGTTCTCTCTCTCCTACTCTACATTCTAGGTATATTACTTTTTTTTCGTTTCTAAAATGTCGTCTGCTTTTTTTAGCCTCAAAAACTTCGTACATATTGTTTCTCTAGTCTGGAATATTCTTCCCTCCCCACTTTATAGCCCAAATCATTCTTTGCTTGTCTAACTTGTGTTAGTTAAGACGTACTTGCCCTCTGAAGTGCTTCAATGACTCTAATTTAGATTAGATTTCCTTGTATTGCCCTGGAGCATCCTGTCCTTTCAGTAAAACACTCACTAAATTTTATTGCATTGTATGCTTAGAGGTCCTTCTTTCCTGTAGGTTGTAGAGACCCCATTTTAGTTCACTTTTATATCTGCACAGGTAAAAGAATAAAAATTATGCATTTTCTGTAGTGATTCTTGTTCATTTACATCCCAGAGACATCATCATTCCTTCGTTAGCAATATTTTTTGAAATTGTCAGGAAATTGAATTTTTAAGTTGAGTTCAAGTGTTCCTACAGGATACCTTGTTTAAAGCAATACTTTGCACAAAATCTAGATAGCTCTCTGACGCTTCTCTCCACGTATGCTGTAGGGCTTTGGAGGGTGGGGACTTTTCATGTTTTTCTAGCACTACATAGGTTTTTGAATGAAATAAATTGAACTTAAGTTAGATACAACAGAGAAATGTATTGATTATGGAAGTTATCTAAAATAGCTGCTCCTTAGATCTTAACTAAAAAAGTTCTAGTCTCTGACATTAACTAGCCTTATGACTAAGACAAACTCCTCATTGTTTTGGCCTCACTGTCCTCTTTCATTAAATTTTGATTCTACAACACAGGTAAATAAGCACTGAAAGCTATAATCAAGAAAACTACTTACTAATGTTATATATTCTACCTGTTCAAAAGTATATAGTCTCTGAACTGTGGTTTTACAGATGCATAATTTTAAAGATATTTATCTATGAATTCCACAGAATTAAGTACATTTATTCATTTATTCAAATTGGAAAGTTTTACTTGCATTTTTTTAATAGTGTAGTTAAATCACACTAGTATTTTAAGTTATTTTATTTTTGTTTTCAATTAAGGGCCAGAAAATGTGAAAGATCTTATTGTAAAGGAAATAAAATATTACTGAATTTATCTCTTTACATTTTAAAAAAGCCTTAGTCATGAATTTGGAATACTTGTGATGGTGATGTAAAAATAATACTTTAAATATTCACTTCCAAATTTACTGATTTAATAAAATTTTGTATATTTTTCTTATACACTGTGACATTATCTCATTAAAATAAAAGATGAACTATATTTATGTAAAAGTCAAGTTATCTATTCTCCCTTTTATATTTATTTGATTTCTAGATAGTTGGTGGCAAAGTTTCTTTTTAAATTAAGATATGGAATGTCCTTTGAGTTACTAGTAGACATGAGAAAGAAGAGAAACACAGTGCATATCAGCCATCACTGACAGCGATGATTCCTGCCAGCGGTTCTCATCCTTTCATCCATAAAATCAGCATAAAATTGATCTAACATTGCTAGATCAGATCTGGTATTTGGAAAGTAATCCTCAGCGAACAGAAAATTCAGTCTTTGTGCATAAATATCTGGAATCCCATTATTATTAGTTTTTTCAGAGCCCTTTGGTTTCTTCCTTTGCAGTACTTGTGGAAAGTTGCCACAAAGATGTGTCAGATGTGGTGTAAACCTAACAACATAGGCAGTAGCTAAGTTAATCTATTTCAAAATATGGATGCACATGATTATAATAAAGTTTTCAGTGCTAAAGTGTAAAATGTATTTAATGAAAAGAAAAGAAATAGGATATTTTCCACTAAGTGATTAAACAAATAGATGCTATTTTCCTGTATTCACCTGTGCATTCTCTGTGAAAGAACAGATGATGCAGCAAAAACACTGTCCAGGAGGGGATGAGCAGGAGCCAGGTGGGGCAGACTTAGGTAAATGCTGCAACAGTGGGCGCAGCTGTTAGGGCCAGGTACATGTCCTGCTTTTAAGACGTAAGTGGAAGAAGTTTGTCACACACATTTTCTCGAACAGTAACTATAAAATTGAGGATGTTGAAAAGGGTTATTTTAAGTATTCCCATTGAAACTGTTTAACTCCATTAGTTATAAGAAAGGACTGTTCTACGTTTTCTGCCTGATTGTTTTTATGAGCATTAGTTATTGTATTAATTTATCAAGATAACTTTTGTTTAATGCTTCATGAAGACTCCTTCATACACTTTTGTTTTATGAGATCCAAATCTTAATAACTTCTACTTTGGTAAGATTGCTACATAAAGACACACACACACGTCTATATTTTTTCCAACATAGTCTTCCACACGACATTAATGTCTGAGTATTTGTAGATGATCTGTAATAGGCGTAACATTTGTTTTAGAAATGTATACATGTTATTTTACATGAGGGCAAAATCATTTAGTATTACTGTCATAAATTTGTAATGCAGTATTCTTATATAAGATGTTTTAAATGATTTCTTATTTATATTAATTTATATAGAAACTTTTTATTCTTTAATAAATAAAAAGGTTAATTGAAGAAAGCATGCTTTCTTTTCTTTTTAAGTTAAAATGTTTGAAAAAAATTCTTTTGAACTTAAGTAACACAGCCAGAGGAGCCAGCTCATGCTAAAAATGTTGGTTGGTAAGTATTGAGTTTTGGCATTAAACACTTGAGATTATACATCCTTGGACTGTATTTTTAAAAAAGCCGTATGGAATAGTGGATATAATGGAATAGAGCTGTAGCTTTTTACTGACTGGGTATATACAGTGGTATCCTTGATTCACCAAGTTCTTTCACTTGGAGTGGAATCCAAATCCTGTCGTATCAGTGGTACATGTTACTTATGTTATCTTGGGCTTTCAAAACCTTTTTCAGAAGTAGTATTGTGCTCTATCCTTTTTAAAGCATATTTACCATATTCAGAAGTTTATTTTTGACAGAATTACAAAATAGGTACACCACCAAAATATTTATTAGTACTAATTAAAAAGACTTCTTTTTATTAGGTAGAAGAGACATTTTGTGAGAAATAATGAAAATGAAAATCCAATGTGAATATTTATAAAACTGATTTATATATATAAATGACTAGATATGTTAGAAAAATTTCTCTGAAATGCCCTGCAAACATCAATTATATTTTAACTAAGCTTGCTTCCTTATACTTACCAACTTATCCATTATTTTTAAAAATGCTTTACAGAGTTGCAAATATGGGATTTCAAAACTGAATTTTGATGTACACCTGAAACTAACATAATATTGTGTGTCAACTAGACTTCAATTAAAAAAATGTTGAAAAAACCCTGAACTTTGATATAAAGCAAACATTATTACGGTTCTTATAAATTTTTATTTAGCATTTTAAATGGAAATTTAAGGTGATATATTTTGGTCTAGTCTCTGAAGGCTACAATGTATTTGATTACCTATTTACCACATTTATATTTTTCTTTTCAAATTAAAATTGGTATGTAAAGTATAGTTAAATCTGAAAATTTGTATTTCAAAATCTTAAAATCTAAAGTATATAAATAAAAAAGTAAGTTGCTAAAAGAAATAATGACTTTTAATAATCTGACCAGGTTATTTTATTTGTTCCTGTTTCGAAGGCTATTAAAACTCTTAAAAGTTCAAAGTATTTAATTTTGAACCTCATCAACTGTAAATATTTAAAAAGAATTAATAATTATAAAAACATAAGTTTGACAATTTTAGGAGTATCTTAACAAGACAATTGCTTGAAATGTGTTTGTTAGCCTCTGTTTAATGCCATGTGTCAATTATTTACAGATCCGGTGGTATTGTGGAAATTCCCAGAGGACTTTGGAGACCAGGTTGGAACCACATAATTTTTAAAAAACATTTAAAATTGGAGTATTATCATTATTTCTTCTGTTACTGCTACTACTGCTACTACACATGAATTGCTATAATTATTTTCTCATGATAACTATGAGAAAAAAAAAGCCATGTGTGCAGAATAAATATGGGAAGAATCTTTTAAAGTGATTAAGAGGTTGGGTGATGAAGAAGCTCTTATATTGAAACTAATGAGAACCGAATGTTTACAGTTTCTGTATATTTTTGCACTCTTTTAATTTAGCTATGGAGTATATATTTGGAAACATTTAAAAATTTCCTCATCAGAAAAACTTGACAATACTAAATGTTGTTGATACCCTCTGATTATTTCTGTTTACTTAGAAGTAATAGTAACTGATGTAAATAAGTTGTTACAGTAATATCTGAATCATTTACATATATAAGTTGAATTGACAGTATTTTCTTATTTTTAAATAATTCTTATCTATAGCTTTATTTTATTAAAAGAAAATGAGAGACTTCAGGATGAATTTATTTCGTTTTTATTTTAAATTATGGTTTTCTATAGTGCCTTAAGTATTTAGTATGAACAAAATGATGAATTATTTTGACATTATATATGTAAATAGAAAAATCTTTAAAAACTTGTATTATAAATTTATCATTTTGAAATAAATTATATAATATATGATACCAATATAAATTTAAATTTTGATAGAAATAAGCACTTTTTCTGAAAATCTATGAACAGGTTCTTTTTTCTTTTGTCTGTAAAGAAATGAGATAAAATAATCTTGTCACTGTTAAAATGCTAAAATTGTAATACAAATTTAACCATAATTTAAGTTCACTTATATGATTCTCATAATTGTCATAATTTCCAAAAATGAAAGCAGAGAAAAGTATTCATTAGAGCAGTTCATTCAGAAATAAGTATACAGATATGTGATTTTTGATATATGTGGAAGAAAAATTTTCTACATGTGAAAATCAATATAGAAGACTAGGAAAGTACACTGAAAAGGTCAGTTAAGTGGACATGTGAAATATTAATTAGAGCTAGTGTAATTCTTGACTGTTGTTTCATATAAAAAGAAAGTATGCACTCTTAGTTTGTTTTTAGCTCTTTAGAGAAAGAACAGATTTATAAACATCTTAAGTATATAAAAGAAGTCCCTACAATGAAGACATCATTTGGAAATATGAAGCTTAATTGGGTTTGTTCCCAAGTAATGTGTAGTTAGGTTGGAACCTTACTGACTCATTTTACCATTCTAAAATACTGTTCTCTTGGTCTTCTCAATTCTTTCTTGTCTGCTGATCCACAAACAAACGTCTTGTCCAGGACGTTTTTTTTTTTTTTTTTTTCAGTTTCTACCTCTTAAACTGCCCTTGAGAATTCCTAGGGGATCTGAAGACTCCTAACTTTGGGTTCATATAAGGGTGATATTGTGCTTGTCAAGTTCAGCTACAGTAAATTTTTCAGTGAAACCAACTGTTGCTGTTCTTTGTGACTGATTGGTCACAAACTAGTGATTGGAATCTTTTAGTTGGGGCTGAGTTGTTCTGTTTCCCGAATTCGTGAGGTCAATGGAACATTAATAAGCCCTCACATACTTAGTAAAATACAAAAGCAAGTAACCATGTGATGGGGATGAACATTCATAACCCACAACGAGGATTCCAGTTCATAGCAATTCTTACAGACTTTTTGAAGGTTAGAGCTGAAAGCAGCTTTAGATACCGTGTTGTTTAACTATTCCACTTTATATCCAAAGAAACCAAACTTTATATGGGAATCTAGCCTAAGGCCTTGAAGAATGATTTTTTTATATGCTAATTGGTGAATATTTTGAATACTACAGATGACTCAAGTACTCTGTGTATATTTCTCATCCTTTTTACCTTTTACTGCTATCCTATATGATGTGCTTCTTCCTAACCAGCATTTTCACTGGGTCTGAAACTGCTGCGGTAAATGATAATTCTTAAAGAGCTCTTTATTTAGCTCTTACCATGTACTGGGCACCACACTAGGAACTTTATGTGCGTACTTCATTTTATTTGCAGGTCTTCCCAGCGCTGCTAGGAAATGTTGTTGTCTTTGAACTTAAGTAAGGCTTAAATAAGAAACTTGCCAGATATCACACTGCTTATAAGAGGCATAAGCTTATAAGAGCTAAGATTTGAAGGCAAGTTTGTCTAATTCAACAGCATGTCCTCTGAACAATTAAGCTATATTGTTCTTTCTGCTTGGAATGCTGACCCAAACCCTAATTATTTTAGATCTTATTAAAAAAGTTTATCATAGCAGTTTTTTTCTCAGTATCTTTATAATTTGAAAGCAGTGTGTTATTTAATCCAGAGAAATAACATCAATCCATTACCCCTTTGGTTCTGCCACATGGGGTCGTTGGTCCATCATAGACACTGGCTTGTTACATGCTTCTTTGAACGTGTTTTCCTTCTTTTGGCAGTAGAAGAACCCAAGGGATAACCCAAATGACATTTCAGGAGTTGTAATCAGATTTTTTTTTTTGCCACAGTGGAGAAATTTGTATAGGGAAGTAGGAGATGAAACTGCAAATGTGTATGGGGCTGGATTTTGGCAAAAGTTAAAGGTCTTGCTAAAGAAGTAGACCTTCAAATGAATTTGTGGAGCGTATGATTTAGCAAAGTAAGTATGTTAGGAAGATTAATCTGGAGCAGGTTTCGGTATAGGCTGGTTGTGGGAGAAACGAGGCAAGGATGTTAGTTGGTGAGTGTAGTAGTTCAGCTGAGGAGTAAGAAGGATCTGAAAGAGTTGATTACATTAGGAGTGAAAAAGAAGATGATTGTAAGTGGGGGAGGGATTGCATCCAGAGGTGTTTTTGGGGGGATAGAGTGGAGAACAGTAATGAAGAGAGGATGAGTTTGATTTTTGTCACTTCAGGAAATGTTGAGTTATCTTCCATGCAAGTGATGGGAGGGACTTTGGGGATTTGAGAAGAATGGAGAATGTTCACAACCTAAGGAAATACAAAGGTGTGAATGAGCTTGAACATTGCCAAACAAATTTAGTTGATGTCATGGTTATGTTTTGCATGTATGTTGAGGGCTGTGGCTGAGAAGATGAATGCAGAACAATCTTCTATCCATGCCACCACTGTTTGCCATACCTCATCTGAACATTTGTGTGAGGCTCACTACTTCTGTATAAATGAGTGCTTTTGTTTCTTTTTGCTGCTGTCAAGGTAATCCTTCGATTGCCCTTATTTCCCTATCGTTCACATTTATACTTCATGGCTTGAGGCTGTTTTTCAGAAAACTTAATTTTTTTCTCTCTGCTTGTCATTTTCATGGTTCACTTGTCTATAGCCTTGCTGCTTGCATGTACTGTTGGCCTCTTTGAGCCGATGTTTGTGTTTTTTGAGTGAGAGGAGTCGGTCTTGGTGAGATAAATACATTTTTAGAGAGGGATCAAAAATAAAATCTTACAAATGCTGGACTCAGACAGATTTGTGTGTGAATCTTGGCTCTGTATTTAAGGACTGTGTGAAGTGTTGCTTTGGGCAAGGGACTTAATCTCTCTTAAGTCCTCATTGGCAAAATGGGGCTGATTTCACTGATTTGACGAAATTATAAGAATGCAATGATCTGAAGTCTGTAAAGCACTCAGCAATGTGCCTAGCAGTAGAAAACACTCCATAAGTGTGAAGCAATCATTTTATTATTATAGTGCAAGGCCATGGGTGTTTATTAATGATGAGGACCAGATAAAACTGCTTTATGTCGAGTATCATTTTTTTTTAGAGTATCATTTTTATAGTTGGATACAAAGTTTGAGAATTATACTGCTTTATAGACTTTCAGAAAGATTTATAATTTAATAGCATAGGAGGTACTAATGTAAAAATTGTGTTCTAATATTTGTGTTTTGACTTTCTTAATTTGTTTCTGTGCCATTAGTGGATGACTACAGTGGATTTATACTGTTTAATTGACAAACCTTTGTTAAAACTTTTAGTTAGTTATTTTTCATGAAAATCTCAAGTTGTGTTTAAGGTTTCTTTTTTTCAGGATGGCTCCCAATCTTTTAGTAATGGCCAAGACATCAGAAATTATGAAAACTATTTGCTCAGGTTTTAGGTAGGAATAATAAGATTATGAAGAACCGGCCCCAGGTCACACTTCTAACTCTTCAGTCTCGCAGTTCTTTTCCTGTTTTCACACAAACTACAGGCCTTTCATGCTTTTGGGCCATTTCATATGCCTCAGATGCCCTTTTCCCATTTTTCTGATGTACTTCCTTCATAATGCGATTGAAATGTTTTATCTGCTGTGATATATTGAGGCATTCATCTTTTTGTGTTCCATACTCTTTTTTGTATTACTGTGTCTACTGCATTCCCTGACATAGAGTAGTTGTTCTGGTGTCTTATTTCAATGAACAATCCCATGTAAGCTTCTTTCCCAAGCCAGGGTCTTTATATGTTTATTTTTGACTTATCTTTCCCCCTCTCAACTGCTGTAACCAAACTGGCATCAAATCCTATCGTTTGTGCCTCTTTTATATCTTGTAAATCTGTCTGTTTCTCTTTGTTTCTAGAGTCCTTCCTTTTTTTTTTTTTTAAGATTGGCACCTGAGCTAACATCTCTTGCCAATCTTCTTTTTCTTTTTCTCCCCAAAGCCCCCCAGTACATAGTTGTATATTCTAGTTGTAGGTCCTTCTGGTTGTGCTATGTGGGACGCTTCCTCAGCATGGCCTGATGAATGGTGCCATGTCCACGCCCAGAATTCAAACTGGCGAAACTCTGGGCTGCCAAAGCTGAGCATGCGAACTTAACCACTCAGCTACGGGGCCGGCCCCATAGCATCCTTTCCTTAATTCACATCTTCCTAAGTCTTCTTTTCATGTCTATCTTTTACCTGTTTATTCTCCACAGTGTGGCTAGAATGATCTGAAAGACAATGGAATGGTCTCCCTAAATGACAAATACTGCTACTAAAATCCCTACTACCACTGGTTCCTTACAATGTGCTAGGCATTCTTCTAAGTACTTTACCTGAATTAGCCCGTTTAATCCTCATGAAACCCCTGTGAGCTAAGGGACTACTATAATTCCCATTTTACAGATGAAGAAACAGAACTGCAGAGTACTTAATTTACATGGCAGAAGTCACTCAACCAGTAAGTAGCAGAGCCATTATTCCAAGCCAGGTAGTGTGACTCCAGAGCCCCAAGTCCTAAAGACTTACTTAAACTCAATACTCCCCATTGACACCTTCAAGATAAAATCAACTTGCTTAACATTATCAAGTCCCTTGTTTCAAGTCCTTTGTTTGCATCTTGAACTTCATATTTCTGTATCTCCCTTTCCTTTCTCTCTTAAAAAAATGGCCTGTATGTCATAGTAAATCTGTTTCCCTTATGTACCATTCATATACATTCTCTCTCTGATCATAGGGGTCTTTCTGTGTGAAATGCTAGTGTCCTATGTGTACTCTCTTTTGCCTACCTTTCTGGTCTTGGCTTAGAGCTCATTTCCTCCAAGAAGCCATTTTATGTCACAGGTCTGGATTGAATGTATCTCCTAGAGTTTCCCCAGCATTTTATGTTTGCCATGTTACAGCACTTATTAGATCTGTCATCTCTTCACTTTCTGTTTACCCCATTAGATTAAATGTCTCTGAGACTAGTATTAAACAATAGTTTTTTTAAAAAAAGATATAGTCACAAATTTAATACAAATACAAGATTTTATTTTTGTTGAAGTTTCTTTTTAACTTATTAACTGATGAGGGTACCAGTAAAATGTTACAGCCTATTCAAAGGAGAGTTGAAAGTATCCCAGTTTTATGTAGATAAATCAGGAATGCTGTGATAAACTTACAAATAGATATAAAAGTGGCTGTTTTACATGGAGGGTGAGAGAGGAGGGAAATCAGTTGCCCCTCCATCAGACATGTCTGTGGACAAATAGCATTTGCATTGCTGTGGTTTATCTACAGTTTACAGAGCTGTAAAATAGCTTAAAGACAATAAAAGGCGCAGATCTTGAGAAGAGTGTGTTGGACAATGACTTGTTTTCCATTGAAGGCAACCAATAATCTTTTGGTCCATTTCAGTCTTTCACCGTTTTTCCCTATATAGTCTTTCTCTCCCTCTTGCAAGCATAATAATATCAAAGAAAGATTATTCTAGAGAACAAAATAAGACAAGTCCCATTAAGTTTGGCCTGATTATTTACATAGGTGCAGCAAGAGTGTTAATTTAGCCCTTAAGTCTCCATGAATTTACTTTACATATCAAAAGCCATGCAGTGTAGACAATTGTGATGTCTACAAAATTAACTGCTTTCTGGAAATATTCATAAGGAATGTCAGATTGGACTTTTAAAAGCCCCTGTTATTTGCTATCCCAAAGCTAGGATACCAAGTCCAAGAAAATATCTTTCCCAGATTTCACATGTACTACCTATAGCTTTGGTAAGCTCTCCTCAAGGTCCACAAAATTTGCTAAGGTTCCTGGTCTGTGAGGAAGGGACCTTCTTTAACACCTGTAAGGCTGGACACTGTCAGCCAGGTGTCCGGCTGATTTTCCTGGGAGAGCTTTGTAGGCTTCATAAGAATAGCTAACCTTTGTTCCTTTAAAGTGCTTTGATGTTGCTGGTTAAACAAGCATCTTTCCCAAATATGACACTTTAAGTAAGACCTTCGTTGTGTAATCAATTTTTTCCAGTTATATCCTGTTAAAATGTGAGAGATTTTTATTGAACTTACGTGAATAACAATATTGCCATGAAAAGTAAAGAGACTTTGCTGAATTCGAGGAGGGAGGAATCAGTGAGAATCAGATATAATTTGAAAATTACATTTCAGTTTACAGAAGCAGAAATTGTTGTGGGTTAAAGACAGCTTATGAAGAGGAGAGAGGGCTTCATTATATGTCCAGAAAATAGAACATTAAAATAGCGTCAACAATATTTCAAACAATAAAATTTCCCTCATTAATTTATTCAATAAATTGCAATTAGTTATTGTTCTGCTAGATCTTGGCTTAAGAGTTTCATGAAACTTTCTGCTTCTTGACTAAAAAGTGTTGACAATCCTGACTCAGTCTGCTTGAATGGCCTAAAAGTTGTCTCAGTGATGTCAGTTCAAAGCCTATACCCAAGAGTCTATTCTTTGAAGTGTCAGTAGTTTGAAATACCTGATCCAACCCCTTTTTACAAGGCCCTGAGACTGACCTACTTTGTTGAAACAAAAACTCTGTCCTGTAGCTTATACCAGAGCCTTCAGGCAAGTATCAGAAACAAACTAGAACAAACTAAGCTATCTGTAGATGACAGAGACTTAATGACTATTGTTAATTTATTTTGATAATTTTCAAATGTGAAAGATCTGGTGACGGTTCAAAATAAAAATAAAGTATAGAAAACGAAATCTGGTTTCTGTTGTATGAAAAATGAAGACAATAAAGCCATTCAAAAAAAGTTTTAGACAAAATATCTCTAAGAACAATGAGTAAGCCTGTTTTTCAAGGAGTCAGAGTTATATCTGACTTAAAAAAATGGGTGAACAGAATTTGTATAGGAAAAATTTTGAGATATAATATACGATAATCCTGAGACATAATATAGCAAGAATATACCAAGAGTATCAAATAGGGACATTTAGTGTGTCTGGAATATGGCCTTTGTTGTTAGTGCTGGTGAGTGGCTTCCGACTCCTAATGATCCTGTGGACAGCAGAACGGAACCCTGCCCGGTCTTTCTGAGCCATCCTCTCACTTCCGGTGCTCTGTCAGACAGTGCTCCACTGCTATTCACAGGGTTTTCATGGCCAAGTCTTTGGAAGTGGGTACCAGATCCTTCTTCCAAGTCTGTCTGAATCTGGAAGCTCTGCTGAAACCTGTCCACCATGGGTGACCCTGCGGGTATTTGAAATGCAGCTGGCAGAACTTTCATCATCACAGCACAGCCACACACCGTCCTCAAAGGATGACAGCTGACAGACGGGTGATGTGGTTCTCGGACCAGCACACAAACCTAGGCTGTGGTGGTGAGAGCATGGGGTCTTAACCACCAGACCACTAGGGCTGGTGGAGTAGGATCCAGACAAATATATTTTTGTTAAACCTCATGGGTAAGTCTCATGTATATACCCAGATGAGAACCACTGGCCTAGAAGATGCCAGAGATTTAAAATAAAGAAGTAAGGTTATGGCCAAATAAACATTTAAAATAACTAGCGTATTATATTAATATTGCCTGCTATCACCTGGCAAAGCGCTACCGGGACTCTGATAAGTATGGGAAAACTCAAAACTTTTTCACAAGAGTTTTGATCATTGTTTTCCTAGAGAGTAAAACATATTATGGATAGCAAGGACGTTGGCATATCTATAGAAATATCCCATAAAACATGTGCTTTCTGAAATATTCATATCATAAAGTTTACGTACACAGATTTAACCTAGGCCAGGCTGAACATCTTTTCTGACTTGCCAGCTTTTTGTATGCAACTCTTATAATAACATATCAAACAAACCAAATTATTTCTAGCAACTCATTTTACAAGAGAACATGTCTCTCTGATTTTCAGGGATCCTCTAAGAAATTTCCGAGATAGTTTTGGTTATAAAACATATCCTGGAAGTTTTTGATTTTTTTCTGTATTCATAGTCTGAGTTTGGGAAGGCAACATTGCAAAAGCCGTTAGAAGATTTGGGTGTTTGATTATGATGGGATTCATAGGTGCCTAGGAAGCAGCACTTGGTCATCTGTTTAATCAGAGTGACAATATAATACTTAAAAGTAAATATAAACAGTACCACAATTGAATAGTTCTTTCATAAATGAGGAACTTTAGTGCTTTTTTCCTCCCTTAAATAATAAAAGACACTGAATTCTGTTAAGATAGAATTTTAGCTCTCTAGAGGGAGGCACTCAGAGGTAAGAATAACCTTTCGTGTTGTAGACAAAGACATGAATCAGTAATGCAAGGAAGCAAGCCCATCAAAATTGAGTGAGCTTTAAAGGTTTTCATAGCTTCTTCTCAGAGTCAGGTGTTATCAAATAAGACAGATAAAAGTCACATTTTAAGTTTTATTTCATTGTGCTCTCTCATAGTCAAGAACAAACTGACACTTTGAGACATATGTCAGAGATCTGCAGGGTCAAACTAATTTCATCATTGTCATCACCATCATGTTTATGTTATTTGTGTTAACATGCAGTGCCTCCATGATTCTTATCATCAAATGAATTCATTTATCTTTAGAAACTTTATCCATTTTAATATTTAATACAGAAATTTTGTTAGTTCTTACATAAACAATGGTTCTTCACCGTCCTCAAGTTTCAAGAATATAGCAGTAAAAAAACCCAGGAATCACTCTTTTAGGACAAAACTATGAAAGCAAAAGCATATACATGGTTGTTTTTATCTGACACTATTGTCCCTAGTGTGGTCTTAACCACCAATATTAATTGTAACTTTTAAATTAAGTAGCTAACTTAACTAACAGAGAAAGGAAAAAAAAAACCCCTGGGGGGCTAGATAACTGAGAACTTTCTGTCGTGCACAAGCATTTTAACAGACTACCAGACCTCATGAATGCGCATAATATGGCTTTCTAAACCCACACATCCCATTTACATCTTTGTGAAGTGAGGGAAGTGAACATGTTTGTTAGCATGACCCAAAAGTACAGCCTTTTCATAGCATACAGAAATAAGAAGTATATAGACTTAAATTATGCTTAGTAATCAATGTTTTAGTATTCTGTCTTAGAAATTATCTAGATTTCCAATGATTATACATTAATTCAATTTGATATCAGTTTAATATTTTGGTTTCCTAAAGATTTGGGAAATCATGTTTTTTATAACCTTAAACATTATGTCTCGTTACCTGATTTGTTCCATAAACTCGGATAAGTTTAGGAAAAACAAACCTAAGTGAAATAAATATATGCTTGTATTATACTTAACATTGATAAATCAGAGAAATGTGAATTATGAGAAATTATGTGAATTTGAATTCTCTAAGAATTTTTTGAAATCTAGCCCATTTGAAATATTAGAAACTCAATTTCCTTATTTTATAGGACTTTTAAGAATATTCAGTTTATGTACATTTCTCTCTATAAGCCAGTCAGAACAGTTTATTTAAAAAACTTTTTTTAAAGAGTTTAATTTTTAGAGCAGTTTAAGGTTCACAGCAAAATTGAGAGGAATATACAGAGATTGCTCATATACCCCTGATCCCACACATGCATGGCTTCCCCCATTATCAGCATCACTTACCAGAATGGTGCATTCTTTACCAAGGATGAACCTACACTGACATATCGCAATCACCCAAAGGCCATAGTTTACCTTAGGGTTCACTCGTGTGTTGTGCCTTCTATGGGTTTGGATAAATGTATAATGACATATATGCATCATTATAGTATCATACAGATATTTCTACTGCCCTAAAAATTCTCTGTGCCCTGCCTGTTCATCCCTCCCTGCCATCCCCACCCCTAGCAACCACTCATTTTTTTATTGTCTCCATAGTTTTGCCTTTTCCAGAATGTCATATACTTGGAATCATACAGTATGTCGCGTTTTCAGATTGGCTTCTTTCACTTAGTAATGTGCATTTAAAGTTCCTCCATGTCTTTTCATAGCTTGATAACTCATTTCTTTTTAGTACTGAATAATATTCCATTGTCTGGATGTGCCACAGTTCATTTATCTATTCGCCTACTGAAGGACATCTTGGTTGCCGCCAAGTTGGCAGTTATGAATAAAGCTGCTATAAACATCCATGTGCAGGAGTTTTTTTAATTTGTGAGACTTTACAATGTAGTTCATTGATACTTTCCAGGAATACCCCATTTCACACTAAGTCAGGACAAAGGCCTTTCTGAATTATAGACATACAAACTCAACAGACACCAAAAATTTTGGTGATATTTTTAGATATACTGTATACAGTGAACAGATAATATAGATATGTAGCAAGTTGAAAGGTAAGTTGTTAAAAATAATGGTAGGGGATTGGGTCAGTGGTGCAGCAGTTAAGTTTGCACGTTCCGCTTCGGTGGCCCCGGGTTTGGATCCTCGGTGCGGACATGGCACTGCATGGCAAGCCATGGTGTGGTAGGCATCCCACGTGTAAAGTAGAGGAAGATGGGCATGGATGTTAGCTCAGGGCCAGCCTTCCTCAGCAAAAAGAGGTGGATTGGCAGCAGTTAGCTCAGGGCTAATCTTCCTCAAAGAAAAAAAAAGTAATGCTATATTTTGCAAGACCTTTTTAGTTTTGTTTTCGCTTGTTACTCTAGTGATATTAGAGATTAAAAATTTCACCAAATATTGAACAGATGAACTTTGCCTAGGCAATTAGCATGTAGCTAAAGTTGTCTTAAGATTATTCATAGAATATTCTTTTGCAAGTTGCTGGTCTGCAACATAAGGCTATAAACAAAAAGCCATGTGATCCTTGCCTTTCAAGAGTCTTATTAGGAGAAAGAAGATTGGACTTGGAATCAGAAGTGAACTGCAGTTGTTTTTACTTCTAACTTGAGTGTCTGACTTTAAGAAAATCACTTTTTCCTCTCTGAATTTCAATTTTCTCCTCTTTAAATGGAAGATGCAGGAGCAAATGGTTCCTTATTGTTTTTACAGTATTTGCATCTACATGTAATTCCAACAGAAGGCCAAGTGTAGTAAGTGCCATGAAAGTTACTAATAATGTAAAGTGGATGTTCTGGGAGGAAGACGTCATACATTTAAACATGCTAAGAGGTAAGCGGTTAGTGAGGAAGAAGAGATAGTAGGTTTATAGTAATTTTCCTGATGGTGGCAATATTTAGTGTACTTTTGGTAGCTTCTAGGATTAAAAGGTTTGAGGAGGGAACACCATGTTTATATAGAATATCAGGAAACCACTTTAAAAGGAAAGATTGAAGATAGAATCTAGAAGTTCATTTTTTTTTCCTTTTAAGATTGGCTCAGAGCTAACATCTGTTGCCAATATATATATATATTTTTTACTTCTTCTTTCCAATGTCCCCCAGTACATAGTTGTATATATTCTAGTTCTAGGTCCTTCTGGTTCTAGTATGTGGGATGCTGCCTCAGCATGGCTTAGTGAGCAGTGATAGGTCTGCACCCAGGATCCGAGCTGGTAAAATCCTAGGCCGCCAAAGCGGAGTGTATGAATCCAGTCACTCGGCCACGGGGCCAGCCTCCAAGAAGTTGATAGTTTATATAACAAGAATGAGCAGAGATGGCAAGATGAAAAATATTACCTAAGTACCCACTATGCATTATTTTTTCTAATACTAGATGAGTAAAGATAAATATAAAACATTTCCAGCTCAGAAGGACCTCATAGTCCAGTAAGGGAAACGAAATTAAATTAACCGTAATATAATGCTGCATGTGCTGTACTACTAACGTACAGACTGTAATGGTGGTTCAGATGAGGTTGCGTGACAACTGTGAGTGGAAGGTTTAGCTTTGGACAGCAGTGGTAAGATGTACTTCCCTCTTTAAGATGGGCAGAAAGAAGGAAGAACAGATGGCAGGGGCTTGGCTGATAAAAGATAATATTCTGGGAAGACTCAGTTTCAGAGATGTTGGAAGTGCCTTTGTTTCCTGTATCTTCTTGATTGTCATTCTTACACTGACATGACTTGGGGAAAAAAGGAGTAATGAGATGGCAGAGAGGAAAGTTTGTCCTAGACATTCTGCATAGGTCCTGTCTGCATTATTGTCTCTTGCTTCTTCAGGAATTACTGTCGGTACATTTAGAACAATGACAGTTGAACTGATCTACTGGAAGAGTGTGAATCTTCACAGATTATTTCTGGGTTTGAAGATTATCAGAGACCAGTTTTGAGGGTACCACTGAAGAGAAGGTGGTTTACGGGTCTCTCAGCTAGCATTAGAAAGAGATTTAGGAAGAGAATGTAGATGTAGTTGCATATTTTGATTGCAATCTGAGATTCCTGTGGAAATGCTGGTGGTTAGGAGGAGTACATGGAAGTGATCTTTAAGCCTTGTTCCTTGACCAGTGAGTATTTTTCTTTTTCTTTCTTTCTTTCTTTCTTTCTTTTTTTGTGGTGAGGAAGATTGGCTCTAAGCTAACATCCATGCCTATCTTCCTCTACTTTGTATGTGGGGCGCTGCCACAGCATGGCTTGACGAGGAGCGTATAGGTCCCGGCCCAGGATCCAGACCTGTGAACTCTGGGCTGCCAAAGGAGAGTACGTGAACTTAGCCACTATGCCACTGGGCTGGTCTCTGAGTATTTTTCTTAAGTTGGTCCTCTTTTAGGGTGAGAGTGGAAGACACTGCCATATATAGTTAGGGGAACTGAGTATGACTCCCTATTGTATTGGAAAGACAGAATGATGAAATTGTTTAGTGATTTGAAATTAGACTGATAACAGCTAGAGACTTTAGAATTTTATTTCTCTCATTAAATAGAAGACTTATACGTTTTTTTTGGATAGTATAGATTGGAGTTTGAAGTCTGTCAGTTACATGCTTTGTTCCATCAAACAAGTATCCTCTGTGATGAATGACATGATAGTGACTTCACAGGATACATGGTAGGAGTGAAGGCCTGTATGAAGCACCAAGACAGTCAGGCATTCAGCAAATGAGAGAGCATGGTGACATTTCTTTCAGACCCTGTCCCTGTCATCCCCCAGGTCCCCATCCTTTTTTTGTGGGATTTTTGTTTTTACTGCCCATTTTCATTCTCCTTCCTTTTTTGTGGTCCAGTTTTACTTGTTCTTCAGCCTTAGCTTGAAGAGTAATCTTTTTTTGGAGTCTTTCCTGACCTTCAAGGCAGCCTGTCTGTACTTCCATAGCCTCTGGTATACCTCTATATTCTGCAGTTCCATTAGTTATGTTTCCTTTTTCTTTTTCGAATGTCTCTATCTGCCTTGCTCTGTATGTGTGTTTCTGAAGGAAAAGGGGCAGAATCTCCTCATTTTTCAATCCCCACATCTATCACAGTGGTTGGTACATAGTAAGATCTGAATAAATGGGTTTTTGTTTTTTGGGTTTTTTTTGGTGAGGAAGATTTGCCTTGAGCTAACATCCGTTTCCAATCTTCCTCTTTTTTTTTTTCCTTGAGGAAGATTAGCCCTGAGCTAGCATCTGTGCCAATCTTCCTTTCCTTTGTATGTGGGATGCCTCCACAGCATGGCTAATGAGTGGGGTAAGTTCATGCCTGGGGTCCAAACCTGGGCTGCGAAAGTGGAGCTCGCGGAACTTTAACCACTTGGCCATGAGGCTGGCTCCTAAATAAATGTGTTTTGAATGACTAGATGAATGAGTGACCAGTCCAAGGAAGTTGAATAAACTCATAATAGATTATCTTAACCTTCTTGGAAAAATAGGAACAAAATAATCTGCTAAGAGGAATAGATGTAAGAATGGTGTGGAATATTAAATTTAGAAAGATTTCAAATTGGTGTTATGACAACTATAGTAGGGATTCATAAAAATATGAATGAAAAGATGTGATTTAGCAGAGAAGTTAGGCAACACGAAGATTTAGTTAGGTCCATGACTGTTCATGCTAAGTACTTCACGTGTGTGTTCTCTCTCTCTCACATTTCTATAGAAGGTTAAAAGAATTAAGATTTAATACATATTGACAACCTAGTATGTGCTCCCATGCTTGGTGATGAAAATACATTTAGAAATGCTTTCAGAAAAATGCACATTACACAATTATTTCTAAGTACAATAATAAAAAAATTCCATTAAGCAAATCTTGGTAGAAATGATCTGGAAACAGTTTGAATTACAATTCTGAAAGTGAATAGTAGTAAGAAACTATGTGTTATACAATAATAGAAGAACGTTTTAAATGTTGCCCTTCAAGTGTGTGTCTTCAGAGGTCTTTCGTAACTGCCGGTAGTCAGCTAGTTAGCTGACTCCAAAACAAATACTCTCAGCACTGTGCACAGTTTTCTTTTCATGTTCAATGATGTCTAATGGTTGGTTTGCATGGTTTAGGAAGAATGCCTGTTCTTTATTTAAAAAAATCTTTTGCACGTCAATCATTTCAAAAAATGTTTCAGTTTTTAATGATTTTAAAAGCGATTTGGTCAGAATGATTAAAGTCTTTCATGATTTGAAAGTGAGGTAGATTACTAGGTGGACATTTTATAATTTTGCTTCTTGTGTCAGTCATAAAGAAGATCTAAATTATTTGGAAATAATTTATTAAATCTTAATACTTTAAAAATAAATATTTAAATGATTGTGGGTCTTTAAAAAACTGGATTTTTTTTTTGCTTGTTTGGACTTGATTCTGTCATTTTTAACTACCATTTGATCATATCAGACACAGCAAAAAATGATTTAATTGCCTCCTATACCAACTATTGTTTTCCATGGAAAGAATGAAGTGTCTTGAACCAATTTTTTATGTGCGATAGTTAATTTTTATTTCACTACCCCTATGAGTATATACATTATATATGAACACATATTTCTAAGACAAATTGGTTTCTTAACTTTTAATGAAATACAATTTTGTAAAGAGAGATGATAGTTAATAAAAGAGAATAATAATTGTGTCATGGCTGTATACTTTGTTTCATATTCTAAACATTTTATCAGTGATCTATCTTAAAATCTCTATAATATCAGTTATTTCTTATCAGTTTTCTTTGTAGATACATACAGTGTTATCATTTGTCTGAAAAAGAAGAATCAGAATAAAGCATTGTAAGTGGGAATTGTGTAGGAAAATACTTAAACCTAAAATCGTCATCATTGTTATATCTTTCTCTCTGTCCATCTTTCTTTAGATAGATAAGATTTGTTTCTTTTATAGGTGCAGTGTTAGAAAACTCAAAGCGAAATGAGATCACATTCTTACTTTACTTGCATGCTTGCCTTATATTTTCTACTGTTAAAATTAAAAAATTTTATTGTAAGCAGGTAAACTAATTTGGAAAAACATAATGATATTTTAGAAATGTTGCTGTATAGCTGGGGTATTTATTGGAAAACAGAACTATGTAATCTGGCACACTCCTGTTGAAAAGAATATTTTTGCATACATTTTAGATGATAAAATTTGAAAGCCTCTGAAAAAAATGACCTTATTTTTCTGCTAAAGGGTGAACAGGTTAATGAGCTTTTAGAGGTGAGGTTTTTATATTTATTTTTATGGCAGTGAAATTATTATATTCTAACTATGCAAATGATTCAGACCAGTTCTGGAAAGTGGGACATGACTTAGCACGCTATAGAAATTAATAACAGATGATGCAGATTGAAAATGAGAAATGTGGTTTCACAAAAACTTACTTTTTATTGAGCAGTAAACATTTGACACAAGTAAATTTGGAATTTAGTCCTGTAAAGGGTTCTGAATCTTTGAGGGAAACAGAGTTGAAAAATACTTTTTTCAAGGTGGTGTAACAAAGACTGATGGATCAGAAGCGATGCTCCTGAAGTCAGGAGAAAAAAATTTTTTTAAAATATAATACAGGGGTATGAAAGTCTCTCTGCCAGTTCAAAATGTTACATTTCAAATTTTTCTTTAGTTTAAAAAGAAGTTAAAATTAGTTAACTATGAAACAAAGGATGGAAACAAGAGTAACATGTTTTCAGATATTACTTGAGGGAAACCTTAAAATCTTTCAAAATTGGCAAAAGTCAGTATTAATTCACATGGAATATGTTACTTTGAAATAATCTTGCTTATTATAACTGTGTACTGCTTTTAAAAATTCCTTTTAGGGAAATTTCTTTTTTAGGATAGGTGTTGAATGAGGCTTCTGGGTTACAACAATTGGTAACTAACCATAGAGTGCCTCCTTACCTTTTTGTTTGAATACTTCCATTTTCCCTCATCCTTTCAGTACATTATTAATAGATAAGCTGTTTCAAGTAATATTGCTAGATTGTTTACTAATGTTTAAAATTTAAGCCTGAAATAGAATTAGGGAAAATAAATAGATATGAAGGCACTTCACTATTAAAATTTTGAAGTTTAAAAAATATTCTCTATTAGCTGAAAATGTTGAACTTGATCAACATATGGTACCAGCTAGCCTCGTCCCCACCCGTTCTTTTGTTATCTTGTGATTGTTATAAGGCTTAATGACAGTTGTAAGCCATAGTTCTGGATGTGGGGGTTAGTCCACCCTGGGGAGAAGAGGAGGAAACAGCAGTGTGGATTATGGAAATATGGATTGATCTAAAAAGAGACTTCTTGTAAAAGAATGGGGCTCAAAGAAAAGCTAGGAAAAACTGGTGAAAAGATGATGGAATATGATGTGAAAATGATCATCTGAAATCTTTCCTTTTATTCCCAGCTGCTATGTTTTAGAGAAAAGGAATGCATTTGTGTATTAAGGGAGAGCTAAAAGAGGCGAGATGAATAGTGTTATTTATTAGATATATTTTCATTTTGAGTGAGATAAATTATGTGCATTTTAATAGACTTTGCGTATGTTAGGCTTTTTACAACTTAAAGACAATGTTAGGTATGATATTTCATAGAAATGTTTCAAGTAGTACACAACATTTGATTAATGTTTGGCCTTTAAATAGACCTAATTTCAAAAATTAACTTCATGATTGTTATATATTATTTTAGCTAATTGTGATAGTAAATATTATATTTAAAATATGAGTTATTTTCTATTACTTTTATTACTTGGTTATTCCAATACGTAGTTACGTGTTTATTCATATGCACTTTTCTGGACAAATGATAACATTGCAGCTTATCTTGGTAAGCTAGTACTAAGTGGTAACATATCCATGTCTTTTATCTGTAAGCCTATTTGACCTGAAAAGAGAACACTGCAGTCTAGTGGTCACTTTTGTGAATGCAGACACAAGGTCCATGTGGTTTTAACTAGTTTCTGATGTTGGTTGTGTAAAATGGAGGAAGAGTTGTTGCCTGACTCTTGAAGTTGGGAAAAAGTTAGCATGAAGCAAAGAAATAAGGTGTTTGGGAAGAGGATCATATTTTGAGGAAGGATAATGTTTTCAATTTTGAATATGCCAGATATTCTGGTAGGGTTATTTTCTAAGTGGTAGGAAACCTCCGACTGGAGTTCAGGAGAGGGATGATGATATGGTTTCACACAGCTGTTAGGTAGCAGAGCTGGGTTCTGAAGTGCACATTTCTGCCTAGAGAGCCCAGACTTTTATACATTCTGTGTTTCAGTGAGATTAGATTTCCCATGCAGAGGCGAGGGCTGAAGACAGAAGCCTGGGGAACACCAGTGGAGAAGGCTTATGGAGAAGGAGTCGTAAAGTAGCCCGAAAAATGGCAAAGATAGGAGGAGAGCTAGGTAAAAGGGACACAGACATCTAGGGCAGACACACGTAAGCAGGGGACGATTTGTCAGAAACCTTGGCTTCCTCAGATCACGGGGAAGATTACTTTCAATTTTAATCTCAAGTGTTTCATTCGTGGTAGATACTGAATAAACACATGTTAAATGAATGAATGAAGTCTTACACATGGTAGGAAAGTCAAATATGATAATGACTGGAGAAAAGGCTCTTAGATGTAGAAATTAGAGGTCATTGGTGGCAGCAGATTGGGAAGACTCAACAGCAAGAAGTGATAGAGACTTGCCAAGTATCCATCATACTCTTAAGAGAATGTTCAGTGGAAGGAAGAACTATTTTAGTTCTACTTTTTGCTGACCAAAGGGTGAATCTAACTTTACAGAATTTACCTCATTCTGCTTTTATAAATAAGTCACTCTTGTGTTTATAATTACTCCTTATTTTCCCTATGTTCCAAACAATGATATATTGTAAAGAATAAATAGAAGGTATGAGATAATTTATTTAAGAGAATTAGTTCTTACTTGAGAAGGTTTATCAAATAACTATATATATAGTTTCTAGTTCACTGAGTAAAATCCTTTATAAGAGACTCAGGAAATTGTATTTTCTCTTTAAGATCATTTATGCCAAAGTGGACTAGACTAGGAGTGATCAAAACTCATTGCTATTTGATGAGGCCTGTTTGGTGGCTTTCTGTATGTGAAAAGAACCAGTGTTCACAGTTCAATTTCTCATAGGCAGAGTTCTGCATTACAAGAACTAAGACCAAAATTGGCACCTTTACCTATAATCTCAGCAAGAGACCAAAGATTACATCAGCAGGGAGTGTGAACCAAATTTTTATTTCAAGAGGTAGATGTTCTGTAATGGGTAGGGCAGAATAAGTTTGCAAAATAATATCTCATAGTATTTCTATTTAGAATTTCAAGAAATACTCACTTAAAAAAACACTTATAACTTCAAATTTGATTGTAGTTTGACATATTAAGAATTATGGGCGTATCTTTTTTTTTTTTTTTTTGGTGAGGAAGATTGGCTCTGAGCTAACATCTGTTGCCCATCTTCTTTTTTTTTTTGCTCCAGGAAGATTAGCCCTGAGCTAACATCTGTGGCAGTGGCAGAGTTCCTCTGTTTGGTATGTGGGTTGCCACCATAGCATGGCTTCATGAGTGGTATAGGTCCTTGCCTGGGAATCAAACCTGTGAACCCCGGCTGCCGAAGTGGAGTGTATCAGACTTAACCACTATGCCACGGGGCTGACCCCTGACATGTCCATTTTTTATAAAAGAAACATCTTGTGTAATTTAAGATAACCTAAAAATACAAAAAAAGAAAAATCAAGAGTTCCTGGGTTCTTGGTTTTTAGTCCTGCTTTCTGAATAAGGTTTTATTTTCATTACTAAGTACTTAGTTCCTGCTTTAAATTGAGGGGGATAAAAATGTCTATCAAACTTTATTGAATCAAATAGCTAAAGGTGTAACTGAGCCCAGGATGTTTACCATCTGAGTTACAGTTTTCCATGTCTTTATCTGTCCACCATATATACACAGCTTTGACTTATCTACAGAGTTCCACTCTTGAGCCTAAGGTAATTAAATACTCTTTTAACCCTAAGTCTTCTATTATTATTGACCTTGTTTAACCTCATCCTGCCTGTGTTATTCTAGTATTATTTACTTGTTCTGGTATAATCCTTGTTCCGATATGTGACGTGATTTTGTTTCAGATTTTAAATAATATGCTTCAAATTTAATTACTTGAATTTTGCTCATCTGTGAGAAAGAATCAGTTTAAGCCCTCATTTCTTAGTCTGTTATTTGAAAGAAGTTAGATTTATGTTTTTATTTGAATCTAATATTCTTAGTAATAAACAAGTATAGACATAAGCAACATTGTTTTTTTGCCTCAGGACCTAATTTCAAGAGAATGGAACAGCCTAGGGCAGGTTAGACTCACATTTGTGATTGCATATTATCCCATCTCTCCTCCCATGAGCCCTTCACGTCTAGGCCCCTTTTATTTTTCTGTATGCCAGTTTGAACTTTAGTTCTAAAGTATTAATTATATAATTTTAACTCTTTATGTATATGGACACCATCCACCATATAGAGACCAAGTAGGCATCAGATTTAGGCATCTGCTGATTAGGTATTGGAACCTCATGAGAACAAAGTGAAAAAAAATACATGGGCTGGGGAATAATGGTTAAAAGCTTCGGCCTGTGAGTTCAAATCCTGACTGATGTTTGCCAGCTGTATGACTTTGGACATGTTACTTGGTCTCTTTGACCTCTAGTTTTTTCCCCCCACATATAAAAGACAATAAAACATGGGTTAGTGTAAGGATTAAATGAGATAATATATGTAAAGTGCTTAGGTCAGAACCTGGCACAGAGTAAGCAATTTTTTAATCATATCTTTATTTAGGAAGATAATCAAAAAGAAAGCATCCACACTCTTAAATCACATTTCTTTGAATTGTCTACCAAGGCAAGTTGATTCTGATGGTCCTAAAACAGTGTCATTTCATATGAGTTCAACACATTTTTTTCAGAGCATGAGTGATGTGCCAGGTACTGGTGAGGCATTAGGAGAACTCCAGAGTTGAATATACCCTCAGAGATTTTGGAGATTCATTGTTCCAGTTGATTATGCCAGTTGTAACAAGTAGGACTTTCTGGTTCACCGCTAACTTCATTGATCTCTGCTTACTGACTAATGACGTGTTGTGATTGTCATACCAGAAGTGGTTGAAGACTCTATAACCTATATCTTGATATAAATTATTAAGAAAATAAAGATATATGTTTTCATCATTATATGAGAAAATATAGTAATTTCATAACTTGCGAATATCGTACAAAAGTTGCTTATTGAGAGTATAAAAATATGAAGAATAATATTGATTCTCCACGATAATGGAGAATAAAACAGTCATATCTCTTGTTGCTTCCATGTCTTTTAATCAATGCCGTCCCTTTCTCTGTCTTCATCTCAGCCAGAATCTCTCTCTAGAGCACCAGGCATTTTTTTCCAGCAACCTTCTGGATGTGTCCATTTTCACTTCTATATATACATCTTAATTTTACGCTCTTCTCTGCATTCCTGCTGCAAATGTCTTGCTTCAGGCCACCACTACTCACTTCGATTATTGCAAATGCCCTCTGTTTGATTTCCCAGCCTTCAGTCTTGTCCTTTTAAATCCATTCTACACATTGTAGCCAGAGTGATCTTTCTAGAATTGAGGCCCAATCATGTCTCTCCCTTGCTTTAAACCCTTCGAAACTTCCCTATTTATCTTAGGTAGGGTGACCATGGTTCATTGTCCAAACTGAGATACACGTGTGTAACCCACATTCCTTTAAAGATACAGACTCTCTCTGTCACTCCAAAAAGTTCTCTTGCTGCGTCCTGGTTACTCCCTGTGCTCCCTACCCCACCCCAACAGCCCTAGGCTACCGCTGTTCTGATTTCCATTATGATAAATAACTTGGACTCTTGAGGGTAAAATGGAGTGCTGTTGATAATTATGCTGAGACAATATATGTCAAGTGTTCTGGGCAAACCGGAGGAATGGCTTTCGCTACTCCATGCCTCAAATCCAAACTTCATAATTGACCTAAAGGCCTTATGTAATCAGTCCTTTGCTTATTTCTCAAGCCACATTCTCTCATCACTCTTCCAAATTTGTGCTTGTTCTTTCTCCTCCCCAGACCTCTTTGTATGTATTCTTTCCTCTGATGGGAAGACCACCCTTACCTCCTCTCTCCCTCCCTCTCCTCATACTATAGCCTCACCAACTTCTCATTCTCTTTTCATTTCTCTATTTAGATAAGATTTCTTCCCTGGGGACTTTCACTGCACTCCTCTAGGAGCACCCCTCCTAAATTTGGTTTACATGTATGTCTTCTATATATCCTGGTATTTTTCACTTTTCCTACCAATGCTCTTATAACCTTATATTGTAATTGCCTGTGATTCCTATTCACATGTTAAATATTTGCTAAATGAACATTCATAAAGATATTACTATTCATACAAGTAAGTTCACACTGAGTTTGTAAATATGAGTTAGTACTGATTAAGACTTTACACCTTTTTAAGTAAATAGTCTTCATAGAATATTCTGTATTTTATAATTGTGTAATTATAATTTAATTCTTCTAGACAAAGCCTCCAAATAGGTAAATAGACAATCAATTATGATTTTACCAGACTTTGAAAATATCACCATGATTCTCATTTCTACTATATGATCTTACAGATTCCAAGGGCCTTCAAGGCATAGATAAATAATTAGTAAATATACCGTTGCTCCCAGAATCTAATAGCCATCTAAAGATATATTTTTCAAACACTTTAAAGTGTAGGGTTCCTGCCTTATGCTCTAAAACTAAAGGTTCTGTTATTTCTTAAAGCATCAGACAAACAACAAGATTCCTATCTGGTTTATCACAGGATTCACTATGTAGGGAAAATTGAGCAGTGCAGGCATAGTTCTGAACCAGGTTCAAGGCGAGACCGGAAGAAAAGGCTAATTGTAATTTACTGCTCTGGAACATATCGTATCTCTGTTTGTCATCTGTAACACAAAAATCAGTTCTCTAATGTGTGATCTATGCAGTAGATGGAGAAAATTTGCATGAATATCATGAGAGAGATTTTCTACACATGGCCTAGGTGTAAAGAATAAGAGAAATAGTGTGAATCAGGATCTGGCAGTCTCTAAGACTGGGAGAAAACATAAAGATGAACAAAGAACAAAGAGAGATTACCTCAAAATTAAAGAAAATAGAAAACGTAATTCTATAATAGAGGCCAGTGGTAGAAAGAGAATATATTTTCCAAGGGTACCTTTAACAATATGTTAGCCAGGACAGTGGAGGGAAAGGCCTAATTTGAGATTGTAGAAGAGACCAAGAAATAACTTCTGTTCCTCAGGTTGGCCAGTGCCTTACATAGAGTTGATAATTAATCTTTATTAAGTGGATTGATAAGTAAGTACATGAAAAAGGAATTTTATTAATAAACCCTCCCTTAAATGAAAAATGTTTGTTGGCATGACTCTTTGAAGATATTTTTAACTCAAAAGAAGTAGCTGGTATGGTAGCCCAAAGTAAACTCCTATACATATTGAAATCATCAGATATGTACATTGTATGACTTTGCAGTGTTAACAGAGTTTCCTCTATTGTGTTTGGTTAAATAGAAACAGTTGAATATATTCAAATCTTTATAATATGTCTATATCCATATGTACCTATATTAAATATATTGGAAATCTTTAAAGGAGGCAGATCAATTATTTAGTATAATATTTATCATCATTTTATATCTCAGTATGTTAATGTTTTGGCATAGGTCATTGGACACAGGACTTTAAATGTTGTATTCAGTAAATATTTGTTGAATAAATATCTTCTTTGTTTGAATTCATATGACATTTAAGAGTTCTTAAGTAACTAATTAATAAAAGAGCAACAGTTGTTTGGGGGTTTTTACATGCCTAACATTGTCTAATCATTTTACATGAATTTTTATTTAATTCTCACTTAATCTTCATACAAATCCCCAGATGAATCCTCACTTAATCCTATGAGATAGATAATAATTTTCCTCGTTTTCTAGGTGAGGTAACTGGAGCACATAGCCAATAGCTTGCAGAGCCAGAATTCGAATGTTAACTGCTTGACTCCAGAGCATTGTGCACTTGACCACTGTGATTTACCTGTGTGTGTGCCTGTGCGCATGTGTGCCTGTGTGCATGTGTGCCTGTGCACATGTTTGCCTCTGCGCGTGTGTGCCTGTGCACGTGCCTGTGTGCATGTGTGCTTGTGTTCATGCCCCTATTTTCTAATGATCTGATCTTCAGTATCCCTGTGCTGAAAATCAGAAATCATATTTCTTTACCCTTCACAGCATCTAACTGGGTTGAAGTCATGGTAGCTGATCAATAGGCAGACATAAAACTTGTTTCTTTGTAAAAAGTGAAGCATTTTCCTACTTAATTCTACTTAATCTTCATTTAAATGATTGATATTCACTTTTAAATACCTTAGTATCTATAAGTGCAAATTAATATTATAGGCATTGTTCTATTTTATTATATATTTCTGTTAATCTAGAAAATGTTACTAGTTAAAATAGAGATCAATGAGGGAAAGAGTACATATATTTAGTCTGAATGCGGTGGGAGGTTATATGGTTGTTAGGGAAAGGAAAGGGAGTCTTCCTGAATGGCTTTTTCTTAGGTAGAGTTGGATAATGTTATTCAGATCCTTGATTAAAAGTTAATGTTAACCTAGGGATAAAAATCTGAAAGCAGTTTGTAGTAAATTTTTGACAAAAAAAACTTTGGGAACTCATTTGCATACACACACACACTTTCCTTTCATGCCTTTCAAATGCTGTCTTTATCTTAATGAGAGAAATGTATTATGCCTTTTTTGCCAAGCAAACCACCTATCTAATTGTAAAGATATATATTTTGTAACATCACTCTACCCTGTTTCGAATCTAGGCTTTTTCCTTTTTCTTTTCTTTTCTTTTTTTGAGGAAGATTAGCCCTGAGCTAACATCTGCTGCCAATCCTCCTCTTTTTGCTGAGGAAGATTGGCCCTGAGCTAACATCTGTGCCCATCTTCGTCTACTTTATATGTGGGACGCCTATCACAGCATGGCTTGCCAAGCGGTGCCATGTCCACACCTGGGATCTGAACCAGTGAACCCTGGGCCACCGAAGTAGAATGTGTTAACTTAACCGCTCCACCCTCTGGCTGGTGCCCAAATCGAGGCTTTTTTATTGTGTTAGACTAAACTCAAGTGCTTGTTTGTAGACTGCAGAGCTCCCATCACCTAAGACTGATACACGTAGAACCCAAGTCCTTGAAATTTATATTTCAACGCACAGTTCTTTTTATAGCAGAATAAATTTGCATCATGGCAGATGTTTAAATCTTCCAACAATAAAATTTCATTTTTAATTTTTGATAGTGAAAAATAACTTAATCAGAGATAACAGTCTAAATGATTTTAGTGTTAGAATTCACAGACTTATGGTGCTTTCCCTAATTTAAGGAGGAGGGATGAAAGAAAAATTTACTTCTAATTGGACAAGTACATAAAGGTAAAAACCATGAGAAAAATCCCACAGTGGGCTCAGTTATTCTGATGGTTATTCCTTGCTTCTAATCTAAGTTTAAAATAGATTCTCTAAGCTTAAAAAGCTTAAAAAAATGGGAAGATAATGTTTAAAGAGGCTATATGTGTAATTTACCGTATTCATGTAATTCTGTCTTTTAATAAAACATTCTGATTTAATAAAACACATTCTGATTTAATCACTTGTTAATATAGCTGTGTTTTCCTCGAAACTTTGAAACATCTTGCAGCGCCCCTGTGAGTTTGCTGTGGCGCTGTGGACCATCTCAGTGTGCGGTTTGGGCATCTTGATTCTGCACTGTGTAACCTGCTTGTGACTAAGCAGCTCAGTGCATGTTTCTGTTGAGAAAGAAAATAGTTTATTCCCCCTTGTAAAGCAGAAACAGATTGAATGAATACTTATTTATTTTGGGAGATAATATTCAAAATTAAGTAATCATCTTTTTAGAAATCTATGGCCTTTGTGAAAAATTAGATTAAAATTGACAAGTAGCCTCCTTGTTGTTGTAAAATGATTCTAAAAAAGTGTTATTCAAATGAATAAAATTATGGATAGTTGAAAACTGTTCTTACATAATAGTGTGTTATATTTTCCTTGAGAACTTTAGTATAAATTTAATTCTTATCTGATTAAAATTATTGTGAGGAGTCTTAAGAAAGAAAATATGATACTTCACTCAAGCTTCTTTATAATGATGTGTGTCGTGGCTAGTGGAAGGTGCACGGATTTGAATTCTGAGTTTTCCTCTAACTCGTCTAAGGATAGATAACCATTTCCCTTGTCAGTGATTAGTTTAGGAGTGGCTGTGACCTTCTGGCCAATTAGATATAATGGGAAAGTCAGCCACTGGGGCTTCTGGGAAAGGTTTCCTCATTGATAAAGAAGAGACTCACAGAAAGAGATGCTTCTTTCACCAGACACTACCATGTCGTCATGTGATTTGCTGAACTTTGGCAGCTCATTTTGTGACCATGTGTAGAAGTAGATGAGGACAAAGCTAACAAAACTCAGGACAGCAGAGCAGAGGGACGGAGGACTCCTGAGCCCTCAAGGAGGATGTTGAATTAATCAGTCCCCAACAAGTCTACCTTGTCGCTTCTTTCAAGGAGAGAATAATTATTCCTTGTATATATTAAGCACCCTTAACTGATACAGGTAGTCTTGTTCCTTAATTATAAATTCTATTTAGATTAAGTTAAAGAGTCAAGCCCCTCTTGGGTCTATAATGTAGGCAATCAAATGTGTTTTGAAAAACCCTCCCAAGTGATTCTTATACCTTCTTATCTTCCTTCTAATTCTTTCTGCTCTCCCCTTGAGAACCTCTGGAGCAAGATAGCTATGAACTGAATTAAAAGGACTTCATGAATGATTGGTTATATGTCTAGGTCAGGGAAAGGGAGGGGTCTGGACAACTACCATGGTTTTGGTTTGGGTAATTGGGTAGATGGTGCTGCCATTTCTGGGTGATAAGGACCATAGCTAAAAGAATGACTTCAGTTTTGTGCATTCTGAGTTTGAGGTGTCTGGGGAACATTCAGAAAGTGATACTAGAAAGTAATTTGCTGTGTAATCTTGGAGTTCACAGAGATATCTAAGCTGTAAGACTACAAGCTTTGGTAGTTGTAGTTGAAACCGTGAGTGTAGATGAGGTTGCCTAGGCAGATGGACCTTATTGAGTATGGAAGAGAGGAATACACGGAACCTCAGAGAACATCAATATTTCAGTATCGGGTAGGGGAAGAAGTGGTTGAGGAGGAAAAGTAATTACTGACATCAACAATGACATATCTTATTTCATCTTAATTTTTCTCAGAGAAATTCTAACATCTTTGTAGTTATCAAACTTTAATGGGGAGGTAAATGTTACAAATTTTAACTTTTTTTTTTAAAAAAAGTAGATTCTTAAATGCTTGCTTCCCTTTATTTGGTTACTTTCTAATGCTAAGTGGTAACCTCACGGGATGAAGAGTTAATATACCACTCTAACACTGGCAGTTTTCTCTCTTGTCTCTCACAAGATCAGTTTGATCTTGATGCTTATTACTACAGATACGGAATATGGGACTGAAAAATAATGTATAAATTTTCGTCAGTCCTTGTTTGCAGTCCTTTTAATGATAGTAGATGTGTTGTTTTTAGGGTACATATGTGTATATATATTATTGTCCCTTGTTTTTTGCTATTCATAATTTTTTATTCTACTTTTTTCTTTTTGGTATTTCCATTTTTAACATTTAGACGTGTTAGTCAGTGTACTCTTTTTGTATAAAAATAAAATATTTTAGAGAATTAAGAGGATTTTGAAAACCCAAATATTTTTTCTTGCTAAGGAAATTAGATATTTTGTATAAACAAAAGGCTGTAGAAAAGGGGGAAACGTAACTTTTGAAGATTGTTATCTTAAACTTTTCACATAATCTGTGGATGCCAACCTAGAATTGTGTGTGTGTATGTGTGTGTGTGTGTGTGTGTGTGTGTCATATCAAAACCGTATGGTGGGAATATTAGACTTAATGAACACTTCCAATAAATAGAAAAGTACAATTTTCAATCAACATTATTGCGAAAAGGATCCAAAAAAATCTATTTGCATGTCTTTTATTCCTCCCTCCAAGTCTCCCTCTCTCTTTTCTTTTTTAACTTCAGTTTGAATAGCACCTGTAATTAAGGAAGAAAACCGAGCCTTGGGAACTAGGTAGTACTTCCAGCTATTGATCTGTGTAAACCCAGCTTATACTGTCAGGGGAGAAACAGTCAACTGCTGAGCTGCTTTGTCACTGACATAAGCTGGGAGAGGATTTTTTTGTCTATACTGTTTATACACTAGTCTATAGACCTGCTGGCTGGTTGAATTTTAAAGAGTGCGGAGGTTTAAAGACTTGTCCCCTGAGGGATGCTTCTGCCAGTTGGGCAGCGAGCTGAGGCTGTTCTGCAGAAGCTTGTGCATGTGCGTTGCTTGTGGAAGAAGGGAGGGGGAGGGTGTGAAAGATGGAACCACTAACCGGGAAGCAGTCTTCTTAATTTGAGTCTTAAAATTGATATGAAATACATTACTAGTTTGGGTTAAATATATTTAGAGGTAGACAATGAATTTTGAATATATATCTTGTTACAGAAATTATATGAACGATTTTACAGAAGGGATATCTAAATAGTGTTCATATGTGTAGTAAATATGGTAAATGGCTTCACTTTATGTAGCACAAGATAAGGGTTAACTGGTCGAATGAAGTATTCTCATGTAATGAACTGTTTTTTCAGTTTAAATAATCACTTCAAGTTTAGTGGCTTTTTAAATTATATTTAACAAAATATTATCAGTAGTAAAACAGTTAGCTTTTTCTCAATATGGGGTCTGTGCTCATACTTTTAAAGGTATATGTTCATAAGCAAACCAAGGTACCCTGTCCTAAAGATAGAAGATTGCTTTTTTATATGGTGCTTGCTTTCTGCTTCAGTGGCTTAAGGTTTTTGAAGCATTCTTAGGTATTGGCATTGGAATTTTCCAGTGTTTTATTTTTAATTGATACCTTATTGCAGTATACATTTTAACAGAACATGAAAATTTTTACTTTAAAAGTATATATATTATATATATATGTAGGGTTTAAATATTCAGATATTGATGATTTCTCTGGATGTAAGTTTTATTGGTAAAAAGGTGGCAGGTAAGGTATTTTTTGAGGGGAGTGATGACTGCATTAAGATATTTGCTCTTTTTTCTTTTTAATAGGAAACATCCTCATAAATCTCTGCTCTGTGTTGTACAATCACCTGGCTTTGAACTTGTATGATGTTTTCTTCAATTCCAAAGTTTAACTTTAGATTCTAAAAAAATTACTCTGATTTAACTCTGATTCTAAAGTTAAACTTTAGAATTAATTTTAAGCTGTTTTTCATATATAACAAAATAGATCTTTTTCTATTTTTTGCCAGATGGCTGACAATTATTTGCATTTTATTATAATTGTTAACGGATGATTTTTAAAAGTTTTAAAAATTATTTTGTAATGACTATAAAATCACTGCAGGTTTCAAAATCAATACTTTGCTTAATTAAAACATTGATTTTCATATTAAGTTATTCTTAAATGAAAGTACACAGACTAGAAGCTATATTGTTTTAAAGATTTGTTTTTGCATGTGCATTTTTTTGAGAGTGGTATTTGAGGTAAAACTTAGTGTTACTGTTCTTCAATTTACCAACAGTTGAAACATATAAATGTGTTTCTTTAGCTATGGAAAGCCTTCTTTTTAAACCGTTTTACTCTAGGACATGTAGAGTTGTTATACCTCCAGTAATTCATTCAGCTGCCAACTTCATTCCCTTTTCTCTGCTTGCATTTTAATTGAAACAACATTTATATTTTTGAGCCAGGATCTGTCAGAAGTCCCTGTGGCTAGTCTGTGGTACAAGTAGCAGCAGACGTAGCTTACCCATATGGTGTGGTGCTTCTTGTAAAATCCATATGGCCTTGTTGAAGGGAATCCCAGCGGGGATGTGAAGGGTGTTAATACCCTTCAGGCCAGGCCTTTCCCTCCTGGGGCTTCCGTGGCATTGTCAGTGCAATCTGCCAAAGCACAAACTTAATTCCTTTTTAATAATCAATTATTTTAGTCTAGGAACCTGCACTATTTTCTTAAGAAAAAACCAAACTTTTTCCCCCTAGAAAATGTCTCAAAAAAAGTTGTAACTGCATCTTTAAAAATATTCTAAAACTTTTTTTTTTAATTTGCATTTGCAGGAGGTACTACAGAGTGTGCCAAAGTTCTGTTTCCCCTTTGACGTTGAAAGGTACAGTATATAAGTCATCATTTAGATAATAACTTTAGCCCATCTAAGTGAGCACCTTAAAATTATTACGTGTTTTTTTTAATAAAATGAAATGTACTTCACTGCTTCCAGCAAAAAACACTAGAGGTTCAAAATTAAATAATATTTGAATGAAGAAGCCTTTAAATCATTCTATCTTTTGTTTTCTCCACTGTGGCCAGTAGAGAAGTCTTAAGGTTACATTTCTTCCTTTTGTTTTTCAGATACATATTGTAAGTACTAACAGAAAAAAATGTTAATGTGTCCTTGACCAGAGCTTTAGAATTGTGTCTTTTAAAATTAGATGTATATATCCTGGTTTCTCTCTCACTTCACCCTAATTGAAAAGACCATCTGTGTGATATTGTAAAACTCATGGCTGGTTGTCTCCCAAGAATAGCTTTATAGAAATAGCGCAAGACTATGGAAGGCTACAGGGAAACCCTCCCAGTGGTTTTGAAAATCTCATTATGTTTGTATTTTACTGAAAAAATACTGAATGAATAGAGTACTACCTGTGTGTAGTAGGAATTTCACAGAATATGTAGCCCTTTAAGCATAATAACAGATCACTTATTGTTTTCCATGTGATTTTCACACCCTATTATTAGTTTTTTTAAAGAGTATGGTATGAGGGGATTTTAAAAGAACATTTACTTTAGGAAAATATTTTGCTGAAGTAAGGATTAGTGAAAATCTAAAATTTTAGGCTATTAAAGATAACATTTTCCGAATGATGGGCTAATCAATACTAATAAATATTGCTGATAAATGATACCCCTGTTTTACCTCCTTTCTGGAGAATCACACTGCTAAATTTAAAATTTATAGTAAAATTTTCAAATTAATAGCAAGGGTAAAATAAAGGAAGAAAAGCTGTGAAAGCATATTGTGAACGTTGGGCACTAGAGGGCACATTAGGCAATGGAGGTTGTTTTTGAAGTTTGTAAAAAAATTTTTAAAAACTGTCCACTTAAAATTGTACTCGTCAAATGTTCAGCATTTGAAATGCAATATTTCCTGACAATTGCAGACAATTTTTAGTACTGGCACATTAGTAGCAAAGTAGTTTATTTCAAAACCAAAATTTAGGTGTCATGGATATTTCATTTCAGGATAAGGAAGCAGATGTTCAGTTATGGTTGTCTAGTGGCAAGATTATAGCCAGTAACAGGAAATATATATTTTAAATAGCAATAAAGATTCAGTGTAATGATTTATATTGCACCTCACACTGCAGTGTGACACATACTATGGTAGTATGATACTTAATCCAAAATTAGCTAAAATCCTTTGTAATAAGCTTTTTTGTAGAAAACATATTCTTGTACTTCGAAATTTATTCTCAGTATACAGGTAGCTCTAGAAAAGAAGGGTAAAAAAAAATACCAATAGTATTTTGTATGGTACTTTATTGGGTGAGAATGTCAACAGAAGCAGCAATTAAACAGAGTTGGTGGTGGCTGCCCTTAGATTCTAAAGCAACCTGATTTGCTATTTAAGCAGTCTTAGAATAATCAGGAAGGGAGAGGTTAGAGTTGAGCAGACTCAGTCATTGTGTGTAGCTTCTCGTGTCCACAGTTTCAGTAATTCTGTTTTCAGAATTTATGAAATATTTCACAAGTATTTTTAGGCATGTGAAAGCTTATGGTAAAATACCTTCTTATTCCCTGGTAAGGGATTAGTATATGCTGAGTTGCTTGGCCCATGAGGTATTACAGTTTATTTTGATGTTTGGCTCATGATTTAGTTTACACATTTCACACTCATTTCAGTTTTAGAACATAGTTCCAGCTTCAGGAACCCACTGATTGGAAAGATGAAACCAACGCCACATATAAATATATTCTTGTTTTTGCTTTTCTTTAAGAAAATTCTCACACAAGGCTTAATGTTTGATAATATTGCTGTATTGTAGAGTGTCTCAAAATCAAGTTGGACAGCACTTTACCTTTGTCCTGACAGACATTGAGAGTAAGCAGAGGTTTGGATTTTGCAGACTCACATCAGGAGGCAAAATTTGCTTATGCATCCTTAGGTGAGTATTTGTAGTAAAACAGAATAAACTAGATGCACAATAGATTAACTCTGTCTTTCTTTTGTGCTTTGTTTTGCTTTGAACTTTAAAAAATAATTTTTTTCCTATTTGTTTTCTCTAAAGCCAAGTAAGTTGAAAAATAATTTTATTTACTGTCTTTACATGGCATCAGTTAGGTTTAAAGATTTCCCAGAAACAGCAGAATTTTTCTTGAAAGAATTGGCTCTTTTAAAGATTAGTTTTTTGTGGTTTATTTTTGAAAAATTAGATATTAAAATATGAATTCAAATAATATGTTTCACATATTAAGTAGGATGCAAAAAAATTCAATTAAATTAGTACATGCTCTTTTCTATCACTAATGCAGAATTTGGATTTTTGAAAGTAAATTGCTGCTTTAAGGCAAAGGTTCAATCTGGCGATTTTAGGCAGAAGTGTTTAGAGGTGTTTTATTTGGCCACATGGTGTTTTAAAAATTTTAGAAGATGTTTCTAATTTTATGAATTTTAGTGAAATTTTGCATAAAATTCATGTTTCTGACTCCTTTTGCTAGATGGGAATATTTGCTAATTCCGGTCCTCCACTCCACAGTAGCAGCAGTAAACTGGAACTGAGCCACAGTTCTTTAGTTGTGTCATGAGTTTACTAGTTTGCCACAAGTCCTCCCTGTCCACTTCAATTGCTTATGTTATCTGCCTTGATGCAATAGATGCTTAGGAGTGTGTCTCCTGTCTGTAGACATAGGATTTGCATTGCTGGCTGTTGAGAAGGAAGGGTCCTAAAGGTTAGCTTTGCTTTAATATGTCCTGATGAATCAGAAATCCAGATGCACTCTATAAAAATAGGACTCTATACTGCGATTATAATGTAGGTATTGGTCAAGCTAGGTTCTATAGAAATGTTTATAAGAAGAGAAATAATGTTTAATTTAATAATTAAAATATCGCAAAGAAAACTTAGGTATAAAATTGATGTCTACTCCATTCATTTGCTGTTTGGCTACATTCATACCATTCTTTGAGGGTTAGGTTATAAATTTACTTGGAACATTTGTTAGGCTTGGAGAATTTTCTAAATCTTTATTCAAAAGTAAATGCTTAATTGCTTTATAAGTAATAGAATGTAGATGCGCCTCCACTCTTTCTTTAGACACAACTTTTTCATCTGGATAACAGTTGATTTAAAACTTATGTTTATCCAGACAACTGTTATGCTTCAAGCTGTGGGTTGATTCTTCTGATTTGAGTCCAGTCGGTTGGGCAGTAGGGTGGAGTGACCATGCGGAAAATGGCTGGGGAGGGCTCCTTGCATCGCTGTGTTTCATGCTGAAAGTTCAAAAGCTGCGGTTTAAAGGGAGTAGAACCTTATGACTCTGCCCAAGACACGTTTGCTCCAATAGAAAGACCAAAGCTGTGTATGTGCTTCCTAATTTCCCTGAGTTTTTAAGTCTTTTCATTAAAAGAAGCACATTTATGGAAAAGTTTCAAGAATAGTATAGTGAACTCTTGTATACACATCATCAAATTCAGAATTGTTAACATGCTTCTCTCTCTCTCTCTCTGCTCTCCTCCCCCTCAGTGTTCACACACATATGTACAAATTCTCTTTTTCTCTCTCTCTCTCTTATTGTGGTGTTGTTTTTGCTGACCCATTTGAAAGTATGGTGTGGGCATCATTTTTCTGTAATGTTTTACAGCATACCACAGTGCCTCCAAAATGAGTTCCTGATACTCATAATTAAAGTCTGAACCTTTCTCTTTGTTTTTAACTCTTAAAATATTTTGAATACACTGAACCTGTTAATAATTAGCAAATAGTTATTAAATGTTCACAATAGTCCCTATAAACATGCTTATAAAATAAACATTTTTAGAAATTTTAAATTTAGGAAAGCCATCATTACTTTAAAATATTTGCATAAAATCTATAGCTATTTGTTAAACGACTGAAAGATTAGTATAGTGTCTGTGTCTCCTGGCCAGTTGTCGTTAATTTGTAGGAAACAAATTCTAAAGCAGTTACAATAATCAAGTTATTTTTTTCTGTGGTTCTCAAACTTGTATATGTGGAAGAACACCTGAATGTTACAGTACTCTTTGAATTAGGAAGAGTTTTACCTGCAGAAAATATGCTTATATTATATAAATGTAATAAAAAACAGAGGTAACATCATGTATGCCAGTAAAGAAAAAGTTTCACAATAAGCATTATTGGTTATTTTATCTTTTTTCTAAAAAAATTGCTCCTTTTACATTTGGAGTGATAAAACTCTAAATATATTAGAAGAAAAGATTATGAGTTTTAAAAGTTACTGTTGCTGTGAGAGCTTTTATATGCCTAACATTTGAGTCCTGAAGCCAAAAAGATTGGAATCTTTGACTCTATAATGATGAAAACTTTTTGTTTGTGACAAATATAATAAGAAAATTTAAAATGCCAAGAATAAACAGGTAGGAATATATTTACAACCACTGTAACAGAGAGTTAATAGCCACAATACTTAATAAGCACCAAGTTAATAACAGAAAGAAAAATAACCCAATAGAAACATTAGTAAAAGGTCTGAATAACATTCATAGAGGAAATGTGTATAGCATGTACACCTGTGAATGATGCTCGGTGGCTTTACTAAAGCTAAAAGAAATGAACATATTTAAGATTGGCAGAAGTTAAAATTTTTTTTGAAAAATAAGCATTGGGGAAACACACTTGATGTGCTATTTGTAGGACTATAAAATCACATAAACGTTTGAAGGGAAATTTAGTAATATCAGAATTTTAAAATCTCGTACGCCTTGATTCAATTAATTCCAGTTCTAGGAATTTAAGTCTCAGAAATATTCCCAATGGTGAGCAGTAAAGTGTGAACAAAGTTATTTATTATAATATGGTTTATAATAGCAAAAAAATTGGACATAAATGTCCCGTAGTAGGAATTGAATAGGTTTATTATGGTACATTCCCCAAACCCCCCTTTCTGGGCCCACTCCCTGCCAGACTATTGTCTGTTTTGTTCACTGATGTATTGTATTCCCAGTGCCTACAGTAATGCCTGGCACATAATGAACTCTTAATAGATACTTGTTGAATAAATACATTAATAATGAATGACTAATACCATAGAATATTATTTAGCTATTAGGAAAAATTATACACACATACAGGTTCTGACTTGGAGAAATGGTTATGATATATTCTGAAATCATGAAACATTTCAGAGTAATATTTTGTAGTATGTTCTTTTGTTTGTGAAGAAGTTATATGTTTGTACAAATGTATTTTAAGAATGTATATTTTTAAGTAGTTAATAGTGACAAAAATTTATATATTAACATATGATTGCATATACTTACAAAAAGTCTAGAAGGATAGACCTCTAATTTTTTTACTTTATACACTTCAGCATCCATCCATGTTTTGCAATGAGTAAAGTCATTTCAATCAGTTTTTCTTTGCTCTAAAATTCCGAGATGTTAGAACTATAAATAGCATATTAAAAATTAGAATTTAACCAGATTGTCTTTTGTCAGGTAAAATATCTAGTGTGTTTGCAGGATAGGAAATCATCTCACTGGGATGTTTTAGTGTACGCACTCCAAAGGCAGTGCTGATCATTGTGGTACAGCAGAACTAAGATGGCCCGGGACAGTTGCATTCTGTGCCCTTGAAATTTGGAATCACTGTGAAAGAATGACCCTTGGAAGAGAAAAAGTATTGCTTGTGAGATGATCCTCCCATCACCATCTTGAAGCAAGATATTAGTGTTTTGCTGTACTTTCAACACAAAATGTTCAACATTGTGGAAATGCTTTGTGAGGTGGGAGGAGAAATACTACCACACCTACAATTTATTTCCTATTATTTTTCTCTTCCAGCAACACTCATTTAATTTTATTGTATCCTTAAAGTGTAGTTGAAGGAAGTTTGTTTAGTTTCAATATAAAATCAAGACTTAGACTCTGACTAGTAATTTTTTGAGGGCGGTGGGGAAGGAAGGTAGATTTATCTAAGGAACTATTCATAGAAGTGGTTGGGGCAATCAGGTCTCTTCATTTAAAGGTCAGTTTTTTGTCTTTTTGGATAGCATACTGTACTGATCTGGGGGTTCTATGAGAGAGATCACCTGTGCTGGTCTTCAGAGTATTTACTGGTGGCTGATCAAAGCTGTAGAGTAATGTTTGCATTCAGTTTTGTGGGACTGTCCTGGTCTTAGAATTCAGCCTTAATTCTAAGTCATAAATTCTAATGCTCTTTGAATTTAGCCTTAATAATTAGGGCTCAAATTTATTGAAAAAAAATGACAATTGTATAAGAAAGACACAGAAATATATCTTTAACCATGTTTTTCTGATAAAAAAATATATTTTACTATAGAAAATTTGAAAAATCCAGAGAAGTTAAAAAAAGACAATAAAGGTGCTTATATATGCAACACACCCGTTACTTAAATCTTGGTATCTTATTTTGATCTTACTTCCATAAGATACATTTACAAGTCTTTCTGTTAGATAGCAAACTAAATAAGTAACTCTAATCTTTATTTGCGATTTGTAAAATGAATGAATGTGTATAAAGCAGTTTATAAATTGGAAAAGCTGCTATGGCTTTTTCATGTTATCCTCCATAAGTGCTGGGAATTTTTGCACGTGCTGAATCTGACAGTTGGTCATTTCACTTATTTCTTTCTTTAAAAGTTGAGATTTACCACACAGATGATTTCTTCTCTGATTATCGTTTTTAAAATTAGTTACTTATATCTTTACCTGGAATATATTATGACTTTAGAATATGAAAAACTTTAATACCTTGTCCTTGAAGCTGTCTTTTGTGCAAACTAGTTCATTTATATTGAAACATACTACATTTTTAAGTATTCTGTTATAAGATAATACTGGATTGATTATTCAGGGGTCATTCTTAGTATCAAATGATTTAAAATTCTTATATTGAAATTAATATTTCTCTTGTCTTTATGATATCCTGTTAAACACTTGATAGAAAAAAATTTCATGATCAAGTAAATATATCTGCACCAAAAATCTTTTTATTTATGTTATCTTCTAACATTTGAATTTGTGTTTTAGTGACTTAATTTTAAAAGAATAATATTTATATGTCTCGAGTTTTTATTGATATTGAACAGTTTAAAATATTTTACGTCCTTAAAGAGTAGTCATAACGAAAATGAAATACATTTGAGGATGTTTAAGATTTTTAAATATACAGTAAAATTAACTACAAATTGGTAATACATTTTCATTAGGAAAGCAAAAGATAACTCTGTTGGATTTCTTGAATAGCAGAGATTTTTAGGTTAGAGGCAACAATGATAATACTAATAAAAACGATAAATTAACAGCAACTTTGTTTAGTGTTCGTTTACCAGAAGCCAAGCACTCTGAGTGATTTATATACTTTATTAATAAAAACTACTCTATTCCTTAGAGTTCTGAGCTCAAAAATTTGCACATAATACTTTAAAGCTACTTTTCTCCATTCCTGGATGATGCTTTTATAAGACTTGAAAGTAATTTAGATTTACCTTAGAGTTCTAAGCTGGAGAATTTGCACACAATGCTATAAAAGCCATGTGTTCTTTTTCTCCTGGATTTATGCTCTTAGAAGATTTAAAAGTTAAGTATATTTGATTTCTGTTTGTTCACTTTTTAGAAGAAATATTAGAACTTAGGTTTATTTAATATAAAAGTTATTTAATTTTGAATTTTCAGCCACTGCCAGATGCTTTAGCTCTTTCTATGACACATCTATCCTAGTTTCACAAGATTTCAAAAATATCCTGAGATATTACTAATTTAAATCTTGCCATTGTTCGTATTTAGAATTGCTTTCAAATGCTAGCACAAATGCAAAAAGTAACTTTTTTCCTAATTTGATTAACATAATTTTACAACTATAAAATTGTCTCCAAGGGTTCAAAATGAAATTCACTAATAAGGAAGACAGATTGATGTGTAGGGCCTTTGTAGTCGTTCCCCCCCCCCCCACCTTAATTCATACCAAACTGGGAGCTTTCACACTCTTCCTTTGGGCAAATCTCTTAGAAGCAGAATGTTTCAATTTTACACATTTTGTGTCAATTTTCCAGACAGAAAAACAGCCTCTAGACATTAGACGTTTTTCTACGGAAAGGCAGTTTCCTTAGTTTTATTTGATTACTATAAGTTAGGTTCCTGCTGATCACTTAGACTATTAGTGGTTACCTGACTATTTGACAAAAAACATTTCCTTTCCTTTATTTAACCTTTGACTTTTGAATGTAAAAGTTTTATCAGCTCTATAGTGGAAGCACAAGTGTGGGGGAAGTCTTCTTACTGCCACAAATGGACTCATGACTTTATGTATACATCTGCCTTTTTGCCTTATGTCTTCACAAAGAATTAAGGAAATAATTTTATAGGTAAACTTTGAAGAATCTCCTGCTTTTGTTTTAAACTAATTGGTCCTAATATATTTGTTTCACATTTGTATATGTTTACAAGAGTATGAGAGTCACAGTTATTCTTTGTTAAAGAAATAACATTTCAGTTTTATGTAATTCAAGTAAAATGTCTTATTTAGCCATTATAATAAGTTAAATACATCTTTTAAACTTTCTAGAATTTTTGTGGTTGGTTGTAACAAAACAGATTTTGACTGTCTTTGGGACTGTAAAATTTAGTGAAAAAAGATTTTAACTTATTGGTAGCCAGTTTAAGAGCTTATACGTTAGTTAAAAATTAATTGCTTTGAAAATATATTATCTGAAAATTATCTAAGAAACCACAAAAATAAAAACATGAGAATAACATTTCTTTTGTGGGCAAGGTAAGCTTATGTAATTTATAAGATTTATTGTATATATGTTGTTTTTGCCACACATTTTGTCTTTAAAGTTTACAATAGAATCTTGTTAAAACTTTTGAATTATTGACTTCTTTGTGTACCCTGGACCATTTTCTTGTCATACAAAAAAGTGAGCAGGCTTCCTGTGAAGTAGTTGTTCCATGTCAGGGGTTGTGAATTTACTTACCTGTGCAACAGGTAGGGGACTCAAACGAGATAAGCAGGTTAAGTGTGTGACAATAGGAAGTTGTGGTGAGCATGGTGCTCCAAATAGCATATGCCCCATCTGAAGACAGAAGCCATTACACAGCTGTAGGTACTTGTTGCAAAATGAAAAATAAGTGACCGGTAGTACCAGTTCTTTTGATTTTTAAGAGGAACAAGAAATCTAGATTTTTAATTAGATTTTTAATTGAATTAGTCAGATTTAGAAGTTGGCAGCTTGTTCAGTTAAACCACAATGGTGCATTGACCGAGCAAAATATGCTCATAGGCTAGAGTTGGTCTGCAAGTAGCCAGTTTGCACCCTCTGCTCCAGATGCTGCTGTTTTTTTTGCAACAGTAAATGTTCCTACTTCCTTGACATTTCTAGGAGCACGACTGGATTACAGGGTAGTTCCACTTTGATATGTGATGTTTTTAGTAAAAAACATAATAATATGCACTCTTAAAAAGGGGCTAATTATCACCAAGAACCAGTACGTGTGCACAAAGAGCACATTGTGTGTAACTGCAGTTCTTTATGGTGATAGTACTTACTGGTGTATCAGGCAGAGCTGTTGTAGAAATTTCAGAGTCTGTTCTGCTATCAATCATGAACAAATTATATGTAGAGGAAAATATTGGCTAGACAATAGATAATGCAGTTATGAGTCTTCTTATTGGTTAAAATATCACACTTACATTGCTGAGAAGTAGATTTATGTTATTTTGGGAGGGGTCTTGTACTATAGTGCAGGCCATGTCCTTTTCAAAATTTTTATCCACAGTGGTGAACATAGAAGCAGTATTAAAATCGCAATTAGAAGGAATTACCAATATGTTAGATGAAAGAATCAACTTAAATAGATCTTTATCTGCTGAGAAATTTGCCCACATGAACAAAGTATAATTTAAAAGGCATGAAGATAATGCTCTGAACATTAGTTAAACAAATTTTGGAAGGTAGAATTTGCTTTAGTGGATAAAAATTATTAGTAGACTGATTAAGATTAAACCAAAATGAATTTTGTCACAGTTTATCTAGCCACCTGAAAATGTCTGATCATTGGACATGTTTATTCAAAGGCTGGCTATTATAGAAATAAATCCCTGCATTTTCTGATGGACTGTCTGTGGTGGACCCCTGAGCATATATTGCTCAGTCAGGTTGATCAGAGTTCTAATCCCAGGCTTGCCATTTGGTAACTTTGTGACCCTGGATAAATTACTTTAGCTTAGTTTAGTCAAATATACATCATAGCATTTTTATAAGAATTAAATGAGATAACACATATAAAGTACCTAGCATATTTTCATAGATATAGTTAGTGTTTAAGAAATTTTATTCGCTGTACTTCCAATTATTTTAACGTAGTCTCTGATTCTTAGATTCTACTCTTTTCTCTCTGGATGGGCATAGAATGACCTAGTAAGTCATACTGCCCAGATAGAAATAACCAGGCACGATGGGGCCTTCAAGATGACTATGAGAAATATCCAATAAGTGTAAACATTGATATAATTGTTTTTTTAGAAAATAGTGTTAGTCTGATTTATAGCTGAAGTCATATTAGAGGAGGTCGTAAAACATCAAGTGTCTTGCAGTGCTTTAACCATAATAGAGCTGAGTGTTGAATTTGATACTAGGAGGATGAACATGAGCACAAAATCCAGCACACCCTGTATCAAGAACAAACATAGCCTGGTACCAGGATGAAATTCAGTAAAAGTTAGTATTCTTGGAGATTATAAAAAATAGTAATAATTATATAGATTATTTGTTTTTGAAAATGAAACAAATTGCATTAATAAATAATTGATTAATGTTTAGGTTTCTTTTCAAAATTTAACAGTTTTTATTTGTGCTAGGTATTTATTATATTTTTTATTTTTATAGCAAACCAGGAAAGAAGAGTTAAGTTTCAATAAGGTTTCACATTATTTGTGTAAGGTGAAAATGGCAATGTATGAATTAACATTGGTAGACGTGCAACCAACTAAAATCAATAAACTTTGCTGTATCTAAAGATTCTTGAGACCAGGATAGAAACAGACCAGCATGTTCCTTGAAATAGATTAGATCTCATCTATGTGAACATGTAGATAGGAACTATACCACACATAGAAATTTTCTTGAAATAGCAGTTTCTTTAGTTGAAATGTGAACATGAAATGACTACAAATGAAAGAAATTGCCCTCTATCCAAGGAACTGTAGTGTCTCTTGGTAGAAGGACATTCCCTAAGAAAATTATTTCGTTGAGTTATAATGAGTATAGAAAATATAATGTAGTAATTTACATCATGTTGAGTTGATAATTTAAAAACAGTATTAGTAATTTTTAAAGGTTTTTTTTGTAAGTGAAAGATATAACAGAATAGCCATCTAAGTACTAGAGTTTAAAGAGTTGAATAATTTAAACTTGAAAATTGAGATTACCAATATTAGTTTCTGATTTTCAGATTTCCCAAAAGCTGTCAAAGATTTGTCACATACTACCCGAATTTTTCCAGGCTCCCACACAAAGTTGTCAACATGCTTGTAAACACCCTGCCGACATCTCCCTCCCATTATCGTCATGTCTGTTTCAGTCTAGGTTGCTTACGTTGAGGGCCTTTGTACAATTTATTCTTAGACGTATTCCTCCTTTTGGCTTCACTCCCTCATTTTGTTGAAGCCGTCCTTTAGTACTTTCCCCACAATAGTGTGGAATAATAGTAAATTGAGGAATAGTAAATTTTTGAGTCCTAGCAGGACAGAAAATGCTTTTAGTTTATCCCCATACTTGATTTTTTAAAATTCTTTTTTTATTGCAGTAACAGTGGTTTGTAATATTATGTAAATTTCAGGTGTATGTCATTATATATTTCGATTTCTGTGTAGATTACAACATGTTCACCACCCAAAGACCAATTACAATCCATCACCACACAAATGTGCCTAATCACCCATTTTGCCCTTCTCCCTCCCCTCTTCTGCCCTGGTAACCCCAGTCCAATCTCTGTTTCTGTGTATGTGTTTGTCGTTGTTTTTATCTTCTACTTATGCGTGAGATTATATGGTATTTGACTTTCTCCTTCTGACTTATTTCACTCAGCATAATACCCTCAAGGTCCATCCATGTTGTCACAAATGTCCAGATTTCATTGTTTTTTATGACTGAGTAATACTCCATTGTGTATATATACCACATCTTCTTTATCCATTCGTCCCTTGATGGGCACCTAGGTTATTTCCAAGTCTTGGGCTATTGTGAATAATGCTGCAATGAAAATAGGGGTGCATATATCTTTATGCATTCATGTTTTTATGTTCTTTGGATAAATACCCAGTAGTGGAATAGCTGGATCATATGGTATTTCTGTTTTTAATTTTTTGAGGAGTCTCCATACTGTTTTCCGTAGTGGCTGCACCAGTTTGCACTGCTACCAGCAATTTATGAGGGTTCCCTTCTCTCCACATCCTCCCAACACTTTTTTCCTGTCTTGTTAATTATTGCCATTCTGATGGGAGTGAGATGATAATCTTGTAGTTTTGATTTGCATTTCCCTGATAGTGATGTTCAACATCTTTTTGTGTGCCTGTTGGCCATTTGTATATCTCCTTTGCAATAATGTCTGTTCAGATCTTTAGCCCATTTTTTAATTGAGTTGTTAGTGTTTTTCTTTTTTTGAGGAAGATTAGCCCTGAGCTAACATCTGCCTCCAATCCTCCTCTTTTCACTGAGGAAGACTGGCCTTGAGCTAACATCCATGCCCATCTTCCTCTGCTTTCTATGTGGGATGCCTACCACAGCATGGCTTGCCAAGCGGTGCCATGTCTGTACCTGGGATCCAAACCAGTGAACCCCAGGCTGCCGAAGTGGAACGTGCAAACTTTTTGTTTCTTGTTTTTTAAAGGTTGGCACCTGAGCTAACAACTGTTCCCAATCTTTTTTTTTTTTTTTTTTATTCTGCTTTATGTCCCCAAATCCCCCTGGTACACAGTTGCATATCTTAGTTGCAGGTCCTTCTAAGTTGTGGCATGTGGGATGCCGCCTCATCGTGGCCTGACAAGTGGTGCCACGTCCACACCCAGCATCCCAACCAGTGAAACCCTGGGCTGATGCAACAGAACATGCGAACTTAACCACTCGGCCACGGGGCTGGCCCCCAAATGTGCAAACTTTACCACTGCACCACCGGGCCGGGCCCAGAGTTGTTAGTTTTTTTGTTATTGAGATGTATGAGTTCTTTATGTGTTTTTGATATTACAGATGTATGGTTTGCCGATATCTTCTCCCAGTTGTTAGGTTGTCTTTTCATTTTGTTGAGGGTTTCCTTTGCTGTACAGAGGCTTTTTAGTTTGATGTCCAATTTGCTTATTTTTTTCTATTATTTCCCTTGCCCACTCAGACGTGGTGCTTGAAAATATGCTGCTAAGACTGATGTCGAAGAGTGTACTACCTATGTTTTCTTTTAGAAGTTTAATGGTTCCAGGTCTTACATTCAAGTCTTTAATCCATTTCGAGTATTGGAAGTCTTAAAGCAATCAGACAAGAAAAAGAAATAAAAGCCATCCAAATTAGAAAGGAAGAAATGAAGCTGTCACTATTTGCAGATGAAATGATATTATATGTAGAAAACCCTAAAGAATCCACTACAAAACTTTTAGAAATAATAAATAAATACAGTCAAGTTGTGGGATACAGAATCAACGTACCAAAATCAGTTGCATTTCTGTACACTAACAACAGAGTAACAGAAAATAAATTAAGAATACAGTCCCATTTACAATTGCACCAAAAAGAATAAAATATCTAGGAATAAACTTAACCAAAGAGGTGAAAGATCTGTACACTGAAAACTATAAAACATTGTTGAAAGAAATTGAAGAAGACACAAAGAAATGGAAAGATATTCCATGCTCTTGGATTGGAAGAATTAACATAGTTCAAATGTCCATACTTCCTAAAGCAATCTACAGATTCAATGCAATCCCTATCAACAAAGAATCCTAAAATTTATATGGAACAGCAAAAGACCCCGAATAGCCAAAAGAATCCTGAGAAAGAAAGAACAAAGCTGGAGGTATCACACTCCCTGATTTCAAAATATACTACTAAGCTATAGTAATCAAAACAACATGGTACTGGCACAAAAACAGACACACAGATTGATGGAACAGAATTGAGAGCCCAGAAATAAATCCCACACATCTATGGACAGCTAATTTTGACAGGGGAGCCAAGAACATACAATGGAGAAAAGAAAGTCTCTTCAATAAATAGTGTTGGGAAAACTGGACAGCCACATGCAAAAGAATGAAACTAGACTACCATCTTACACCATACACAAAAATTAACCCACACTTGATGAATAGCTTCTCTGGACAAAGAATTCTAGGTTGCAGAGGATTTAACCTCTGCATTTTGCGAGCACTGTAGCTTGCTAGGATTTCTGTTGTGAGGCTCAGTGACATTACGAATTTGAATCCTTTGTAATGTTACTTGTTTCATCTCTGTGGAAATTCTTAGGTGCTTTCCTAGCCCCTGTTCTGGAATTTCACTGTGGTACTCTGTTTTGGCTCATTTATTTTACATTTCACCTAGTAGCACTTTCAATGTGGAGTCTCATGTCTAAAGTTCTGGGAATTTTTCCAGTAATTTTTAAAAAGTAATTTTTATTCCTTGTTTCCCTGTTTTCTTTTTTTTTCGAACTACTGTTAGTCAGCTACATGATTGTCGAGATTTATGCCCTGATATTTTAATATTTGCTCTCTCATTATCCCTCAGTTTGTCTCTGTATGCTAGTGCCTATGAGATATTCTTGATTTAGTTTCTGACCTTTCTATGGATTTTAATTTTTTCAGCTTTTATGTTTTGAATTTCTAAGAGCTCTTTCTTGTTCTCTAAAAATCCTTTACTCCCTTCTTTCTTCTTTTTTAGATCTCTTTTTGTAGTAGCATCCTGTTCTTTACTCAGCTCCCGAGGATATTAATAACAATCTTCTGAAGTTCTCATCTGCTGTTTGTATTGTCTGGGTTTACTTGAGGTTCCTGTATTTATGTTTGTAGTGATGTGTGTATTTCCTCAAGTATCTGGGGGTTGGACTGTTGATTTATATTTAAGATGGAGGCAGTAACCTGAATTAGAAAGTGTTTGTGCAGTTGTGGGTTTTCCTCCAAGACTGAGGGACGTTTGAGGTGTTTTTTTCCTTTGTGAGATTCCCAAGTCAGTATGTGAGGGGCTTGTGGGTAAATCTGTGGGTACCGGTCCTTTTCCTTCTGTTCTCTCTTCTGCTGGGTCAGTTATCAGTCTTCATTTGCTTTCCTTGCATACAGAACCATTCACCTGTGTTGCTCTCTGTTGCCTTTTTCTCTATTTCTTGTCTTCATCAATGTATGCCCTTTTTATTGATTTACTGTCATTTTAGTGGTATTTCCAAAGTCCACAGAGATAAATGCGTGTATTCAATGTGCTGGATTTAACTAGAAGTTGGTAGATAGCATCTCTTATACCATTACTTAGTATTTTTGCTTATCATTTTAAAGAATTCTATAACATTCTGCTGAGTGAAGATACTATCGTTTATCTAACTGTTCTTCTATGATGACTTTGGGTTACTCCTGATTCAAAAAGCATCATTCATAGTCACTAATAAATCAGACACTATATGAGAAAAAATGCAGATATAATGCTGTTTTTCTAAGCTCTATTCATTGATTTTTCTATTTTGTCTGTTTTATGTATGCCTACTCTTGTCAGTACACAATTATGTAGTAAAAGTATCTCACTGTTTTCTCTTAAAAAGTAGCCTGTTGTAGTAAATCTTTGAAGAAAAATGAGTATCTGTTAATTGATACTTAACTACGCTGGTGTGTTTTGTGATTTAGTATTCTTCTATATGAAAAGTGTACATTTTAATAAAGAATTAAAAACTTTGGATAGATTTTAAATATACTAATACCTCAATTTGTTAATAAGGAGAACAAATTATATTTTGTACAGTTGATTTTTGGATTTGGTACTTTGCTTTCATAAAATTATGTTTGTATCAAGCAAAATGAATCAAAATGAATTTTAAATTAGATTTGTTTTTGATATCTAAAAACTATTGACAATATTTACAATTTCTAAAATAGACTTTCTGTTATTTGTATTGGTATTTATTTTGAAATTTACCATCTTACTAAAAATGAATTTCTGAAGAATTGATTGATTAAGGTCATAATTCTATGGTATCATATATTCAATTTAGTAATATTTAAAAAGAAATGATTGTCTCTTTGTTTTAAAAGCTTTTTAAAATTAGTTTTTATTTTATTTTATATCTTATTACACGGGTTAGTTTTTATCCTATGAGTGCTTTTGTTGCACTCATACCATGCAATAGAATTAATAATTTTCAATTCTGCTGACATAAAATAGAAGTATATAATGAATAACTTTTATAATAGAACTTTGAATTCTGATTATTTGATGAAAACTAATAATAGATAATATGTAAAATTTCACTGTAACAGTAAAGAGAACATGGATATCGTTCTTTCCTGCCCTTTAGGATCAAGCTGTTTGAAGTAATTTAAGTGTAATGTTTATTTTATCATCTTGTTTCTTGATTCTAAGTGATATATATACATTTTTTAAGTTATTTTTTGCTTCTTCAGTTACCTGCCGTGGTTTGAAGTATATTACAAGCTTCTAAATACTCTGGCAGATTACTTGGCTAAGGAACTGGTAAGCTATGTTTTTCCTCCCCTTTTTTTTTTAATGTGGTAAAATACACAGACTGTAAAATTTATCATTTTAACTATCTTTAAGTGTACAGTTCTGTGTCATTAAGTACATTCATATTGTTCTGCAGCCAACACCATCATCTCTAGAATGCTTTTATCCTTCCAGCTGAAACTCTGCACCCATTAAACAGTAACTTCCTATTTTCCCTCCCCCAAGTCCCTGGCAGCAACCGTTGTACTTTCTGTATGAATTTGACTATGTACCTCTTATAAGTGGAATCAGACAATGTCTCTTCTTCTGTGACTCACTTTATTTCACTTAGTATGTTTTCAGGGGTCATTCATGTTGTAGCACATGTCAGAATTTCCTTCCTTTTTAAGGGTGAATAATATTCCATTGTATGTACACACCACATTTTGTTTATCCATCTTCTGTAGATGAATACTTGGGTTCCTTCCACATTTTGGCTATTGTGAACAATGCTGCTCTGAGCATGGCTGTACAAATATCAGTTTGAGTCCCTGCATTCATTTCTTTTAAGTATATACCCAGAAGTAAAATTCCTGAATAATATGGTAATTCTATGTTTAATTTTTTGAAGAACCGCTATAACATTTTCCATAGTGGTTGCACCATTTTACATTCCCACCAGCAAGGCACAGGGTTCCAGTTTCCCTACATCCTCCCCAACATTTATGTTCTGTTTTTGTTTTGTTTTTATAGAGCCAGCCTAATGAATGTGAAGTGGTATATGATTTTGATTTGCATTTCCCTAATGATTAGTGATTTAGAGCCTTTTCATGTGCTTATTGGTAAATCTTGTTTGGAGAAATATCTGTTGAAGTCCTCTGCCCATTTCTTAATCATATTTTATTTTTGTTGAGTAGTAAGAGTTCTTTATATATTCAGCTATTAATCCCTTATCAGATGTATGATTTGCAAACATTTTCTCCCATTTTGTGGCTTGCCCTTTTACTTTGTTGATAGTGTCCTTTGATGCACAAAAGTTTTTAATTTTGATGAAATCCAATTTATCTATTTTTTCTTTTGGTGCTTGTGCTTTTGGTGTCATGTCAAGAAATAATTTCCAAATCCAATGTTATGAAGCTTTTTCTGTTTTTTTTTTCCGAAGAATTTTATAGTTTTAGCTCTTACATTTAGGTCTTTATCTTTTTTTCTTAAAAATAAAACAAAACGAAAACTGTACTTTGCTTTTGAATTAATGAACTTCTCTGGGATGATAATTTGTAATTTTTTCCCCTTAATCATTCTTTGGTGTTTTTAACAAGGACTAATTTACTAAGATATTAGCTGTGCTATTTAATGCAAGCAATTTAATTCAAATGAAAGGTTTTTTTTAAAATCTGTTGTTGCTTTCTAATTTTCAAATTCATGATATATTTTTCATCCTATGGCTATCTGTTTAAATTCCCATTTGATACTCCCTCACTCTTGAGATTGTATTTTTCTTGGTTGTCTTGACAGTGTCTTTTGCTTTCAGCTATATCCTCAGTCTTTCTTTCACCTTTTTCACTTATCTACACCTAAAATTTTGGTGTTCTAATGTTATGTTCTTAGTTTTCTTTTCTCTTCCCTCTATACATTATTTATGGGCATTTCATACACACTCTTAGCTGTTAGTACCAGCATGATTATATCGTTAAGAATGATCTCTCTGAAACCTGATTACATCATTCCACTGCCTACAATCCTCTTACTAGCTCTCTTTTTTTTTCTTAACAATAAAATCTAAACTTGTGTGCATCCTGTCATATAAGAAGCTTCACGATCTGACTTCCTCATTCATTCCTGGCTAGTCTATTCCCACTTTCCTACATATAGTGTACCATCCAATTATTTTGAGCTACTTAAATTTCCCAGAACATAACTCTACATAGTTGTCTTTCAAGATTATAGGTCAGTCACTTAGGATTACTGGTAGAACACTCATCTTTTAAGATTCAAGATAAATATCTTTAAAAAACAAACCTAAGTTCAGCACAAATAATGCTCCAGATAGTTTTTATTAAACAGAATTTAGATGTATTATTAATAAATGAAGACATTCCTTTTACTCCTCTAGTGAGCCGTCTCCTAATTTGGCAATCAAATTTTATTGTTAGAACATAATATCAAGTTTTTAGTGTTTGTCAAAAGTCCAGGTGTTTCTCAATGTATGTGTGCGTGTGTATGTAAATGTTTCTTTCTCTACACTTGATGTGATTAATTCTGTGAAATATTCATTAGAACGTCATTTTACACTTGAACAATTTTATGTTGAAGCTATATAGTCATTCATTTTCGTAAGAAAATACCTGGAAGTAAAAGTATTTAATCATTGAAAACTAAAAACCAGAATTCTACTTCATGATAATTTCTTGTTCTTTGTTTTTGTGAGTTGTACATGTGAAACTAACATTGCTTGTATTAGTTGTCTAAAGTTTGAATACTTTTCCTTTAGAGAGTCTTATTGATAAATTAATACTTATGTACCCATTATATTTCATATTCTCCCAAAGACCTCAGTAATACTGGAATATATAAAAGAAAATACTATGGCCAAATCAATATGATTTTGATTTTCAGAGAAGAGGAAATAAGGGAGACTATATTTGTGTTCTTAATTAGAGAAAAAAATATTATAAGTTCATGGTATTAATTAAATAACCAGAAGTAAATCCATAATTGTAATATTTTTTTTCTTTTCATTTTCACTCCAGTGCCACAGGTTATTTAGATTGCTATTTAGGTTTTATAATTCAGGTTATCCTTACCTGATCAACATCAGGCAAGTACAAAGGATTTTTAAAAGCTAGACTTTTAAAAAATTTATGTAGCCATAGGAATTTTGTATAGACAGAGCATCAATATCATCTGGAGTATCCTGTGGTATATTTCATTGTTTAAATGGTTGAGATAAATTCTTTAAAGTCTTTCTTTTTAGGTCATTCTAAAGAGAATTTCAAATAGGCAGTTTTGAGTGCACACTTTTGTAAGTGTGCACCCAAGATTTAAGCTTGGCACCTGAGCTAGCTAATATGTGTTGCCAATCTTTTTTTTAGCTGCTGCTTCTTCTCCCCAGTGTCTCCCTGGTGCATAGTTGTGTGTTCTAGTTGTAGGTCCTTTGGGTTGTGCTATGTGGGACGCCACCTCAGTGTGGCCTGATGAGCAGTGCCATGTCTGCATCCAGGATCCGAACCAGCGAAACCCTGGGCCACTGGAGTGGAGCTCGAGAACGTTTTTTTGTTTTAAAGATTTTATTTTTTTCCTTTTTCTCTCCAAAGCCCCCAGTACATAGTTGTATATTCTTCGTTGTGGGTCCTTCTAGTTGTGGCATGTGGGATGCTGCCTCAGCGTTGTTTGATGAGCAGTGCCATGTCCGCGCCCAGGATTCGAACCAACGAAACACTGAACCACCTGCAGCGGAGCGTGCGAACTTAACCACTTGGCCACGGGGCCGGCCCCGGAGCTCGAGAACTTAACCGCTCAACCATGGGGCTGGCCCCTGAATTGTTCAGTTTTGATAGTCAAGTTATCAGAGAAATTGTGAGAAATCAGGTGTCTCATATCCAAATCTCTTAAAATTATTTCCTTAATAATTTCTCTTTCCTTTGGTTTATTCTCCCAATATAAATATTTTAAGAGAGAATAAAATTAACTATATATATATATATAAAGCTACCTTCATATTTTATTACTGGATTTGTATGTGTAATTCAGAAAAGTGAGTGTGCATATCCAGGTACATTATTATTGTACAAATCCTGTAAAATAGATGTGTTATGTATTTTATTTAATCTCATTTATTATGGATCAAGTAGTGACCAGTAGCTGCTTAGAAAAGAAATATTCAGAATAACCTCTATGTTACATCTTAGTACAATGATCTTACTTAAATTGTATCTATTCCTTAAAAATTAAGATTGAGATTTTAAAATTAAAATGGACAACCAAAGCATTCAGTGAACTGATAAAAAGTTGTATTACTATTTTTATTCAATCCCCTTGTTCTTCTTGCATTTAATGATTTAAATGATTTCCTTCTATAGATATCAATGCATTTTATAGTAATTAAATTTTGCAAAATATGTATTTATACTGAATGGAAATAATGCTATTATTCTTTCTGGATAAAGAGATTTGAATATCTTTTCCGTATTTCTTAGATTTAAATATTGCATTTTCAGCTATTTGACACATTCCTGTGGAAAGCAGTTACGTAAAACATGTCTAATGTGAAAAGGCACAGTGCATGATTTTATCAAATAGTTTTAGTTGTATTTGCTTAGTATATATTTGATTTATAAGATGTACTTTTTTTTTTACTCTAGGAAAATGATTTGAATGAAACTCTCAAATCACTCTATAACCACCCAGTACCAAAGGCAAACACTCCTGTCAATTTGAGTGTGGTAAGTATTCAGTCAGGAATTGAATTTTTGGAACTGTAGCCATTTTCATTTAAGAACACATGCACCTCCAAGGAACTCTGAGTCACCTCTGCTCCCAAGAAAACTTCAGATCTGTGAGAATATTTTGATTGTGAGGAACATTGATTTTCAGCTGAAATCTATCCATAGTAATGAAACAGACACACACACAAACACCTCCCCACAAATACCCCTCATAAAATGAAAACAGTACATAATAAGAATTGAAAATATAACATGTAGCATATAACTAAGTATATGATAAAAATTCTGGGTGTAAAGTTTCTTCTTCTTTTTCCTATATTTCAATACATCTTCTGGTAAAATCAACAAACACTGGAAATATGACTGAAGTTTGTCAAAACAGTAAGCCTGTGGGGATATAGATTATTTACTATTGAAACTTTTAATGAACTATGCCATTTATAGCTAAAAACACACTAGTATTTTGGGTGGTTTTGTAAAGATTCAAAGTTAATGATAAAATATGGATATTTTCATTAGTATTCTTCACTAATTTGGCATTCCAAATAGAATGTTAAAATTTGTAGTAAGTTTTCCCAATAAAGAAGAGAAATATATAATGATGCAAGAGAAACTGAAAGAAAAAATAACTTGAAATGTATGTAAGAGTGTTAATAGGTCTTCTGCTGTTTTGCAAGATAAGGAAATTGTTATTATATTTTTTCTTTAGTAATAACTTTCTTCTTGCCTAAATTTCTCCCCGTGATTTCATTTAATAATAGTGTTCTCTTACATTATTCTGGTCTTTATGTTCCTGCTATCATCACCCTAGTTCAGGTGCAAAGCGCTTCAAAGAGTTCTTGGTCCAGAGTCTCCCTTCCAGTCTTTTCTGCAAAACACTGTCAGATTAAACTTCCTTCACTGTGTAAAGTCCCCTGTGGAAAACCTTTAATAGCTCGCTGTTTTCTATAGGATTTGTGCAAACTTTTGGCCAGGCTTTCAGGACCACCCACTCCTTAGCCTCAATCCAACTTTTCATTTTTCGGTCCCACCTTTTTTTCCTAAATTGATTCTCGAGTCTGGTCACCTTGTTCTGTTTGTCTTCCTGAATGAACACCATGCTTTCTCACTTGTACACGTGCCTTTTTTCCTAAAGCCTCTTTGTAGACTCTCCATCGTTAGTCTAGAACTAGCTCAATTCCTGCTTTTGTGAAACTTTATCTTGTTATAACAGCTTAAAATGTTCTTTTCTTCTTGTGATCTCCTCACCTTTATGTCTACATCCTCTTTTGTTGCATACCGCCCAAGTGGAAATGTTCATTAGTTATTTGGAGATCGGGAGCTGGAAAGCTAAGGATAACCTGGAATTTTTAACCCAAGCATGGGAGTCATCTGTAGACAGTTGTAGGAATAATTGAGCTATTTAAAGGATAGAATAGAGAGAGAATAGAGGAGAGGTTAAGGTCTAATTGCCCAAATAGACTGTATGGGAGAAAAAAGCAGATGGAGTAAATGAATTAGAGAAAGGAGCGGTTCAAGAGAAACTCAGATTTGTGGGTCGTTAAAGCCAAAAGAATGCAGGGTTTGTGGTTAGTGGCAATGAAGTAGAAAGGGCAAAGAAAAATGTCAAGAAGAATGAAGGAAAGCTCTGGATTTTCTGAAAATGAGCGTCTTTCTTTGAAAGAGTTGTATCTGTAAAGTGACTTTAACACTTTGTTAAAGGGTCAAGGAAATATAGATACTAAGATAATAGAAGCAGCTATTGTTGAGTATTAATGATAAATAAAATATATTCTGTCTTTAAAATTGAGCATCTTGTTTATTCAAGAGTAAATAAATATCTTACAATAATACATTTTAAAAATAGTGACAGTTGAGATGCTTCACCTTTATTTGTAAGAACCGTAAGTGAAAGGCCTCCTAATGCTAAGACTAGATTTTAAGTCACACTCACTGTGTGGTATTGGTAAAAAAGTTAATCTCTTTTGATGATCCCTTTTCTCCATTTGAGAAATTGAGTTAATTTTTGGGAAAGTAGTTTGGGGAATTACATGAAATGATATATCTAGAAATACCCTGAAAAACTATTCAAATGTTAATTGTCAATGAATTGAAGTCTCATTTCATATGGCGAAGATATTTTTTATTATCTGAAATAATCTTGTTAAAGGAATTGGAGAAGATATTTTTTATTATCTGAAATAATCTTGTTAAAGGAATTTGACTGTGTTCTATTTCTGTGTATCATAGTTATTGCTATAATTTAAACCTTATTACTTCCTGTAAACTTTTGAATCAATAGTCTATGACAGCTTTCAAATCTTGTACACCTATTCTCAATACAGTGTTTTAAGTGTTGGTAAGTCCAGCTGGTTGATAAAATATTACCTTAACTTTGTGAAAGTCCATTTAGTAATTTCAACAACAGATTACTAAATTAATGTACCCACTTCTGTGCTGTTAATGAGCAGCAAAGTTGGAATTAAAACACACTTCTTCAACTACTAGTTAGAGGTATTAGTTTTATGATACCAGATTAAAATTGATGATCGTGGGAATTTTTGTTTCTTCACAAGTGGAAAGAAATACTTTGTTTGCAGAATTTCCATTAAAAAAATATGACAAGGCTTGAGAAACTACTATGATTTTCTTACAAGTTCATTTCATGAATGCTCTGGCACATGAATTTTTCAAGACTTGACATTATAACCACTAGAATACCACAGAGATTTTATGAAAAGTTAATATCTAACGTAAATGCTTATTTTGAAACTGTATTTCAAAATTATTAAATATCAACAGCATTCTCTACTCTCAGTTGAGAATGAAAATACTTTCTTTAAGATTTTTCTAGCATAGGGGCCGGCCCAGTGGTTGAGTGGTTAAGTAATGTGAGCTCCACTTCAGCAGCCCAGAGTTCACAGATATGGATCCTGAGCATGGACTTAGACACTGCTCATCAAGCTGTGCAGTGGTGGCATCCCACACAGAACTAGAAGGAGTTACAACTAGGATATACAACTATGTATTGGGGCTTTGGGGGGAGGCAGGGAAGAGGAAGATTAGCAACAGATGTTCGCTCAGGGCCAATCTTCCTCACCAAAAAAAAAAAAAAGACTTTTCTAGCATAAAATTAGCAAGTCAGCATTGAAAATACCATTTATAATTAATGTTATTCAAATATTTTCAGTGTATAATGTGGCCTCATGGGTTTGTCTCAGAGACACACGAATTGTTGTGTAAACTTCCCCCATGAAAGTAAAACATTCATTTTTTCTCTCACATATTGTAAGAACCAAGAGATATTTATTGCCAGTGAGCAAGTTCTGAAAGATCAGCCCTCCCTAGCACCGGTGAGTTAAAGGGACATTGGCTTCCAAAAATCACTATTAAATTGGGAAAATAATTACTTCTCTCACTATGTCTTTAAGATTCACTCCAATCCTTTGGGAAATGGTTAATTTGACTCTTCTAAGAAAATTAATCATTTGGAGTATATTTTCTGTTTATACTATCTTTTAAAGCATAATTTCATAAAATACAGTACTGTTAAAAACCCCTCCAAATAAAAGTAGCTAATAGAGACCAGATTTATGCGTATTTTCCATTGTCACTAGTAGTAATGTTAGTGCATTCACAGCATGAGATTTCTGTCACATTTTTTGTCACAAAGTCTCAGGAGACCTTGTGATTTATCTCATATTGTTCTTCTACCTTGGAAAATTACAGATTATGACTGTGTTAACTAGCATTGTTCTGACGAGTTCAGCTGTGCTCAATATTGGCTACAATGTTTCTTTTCCAATCTTTAATTATAAGACAGTATTAAATATGTCCTTATGTGATTAAGATAGTAAAATAATTTTGGAGATTAATATAAACAGAAAATAAAGCAATTTTGGTGATTTAGTTGTACTCTGATTCTGGGTGGTAAAGTTTGGGAACGTTATGGGAAACATGAACACAACATGCTTTTTTATAAAAATATATGAACTGTTGTATTGCTTCGACTATTATAGAAGCGAATTAATATTTGTGTAGTGAGTGAAGGTCATATTTTTGGATGAGTAATTTAATTTTTAAGAAGTTTTAAATATTTAAAAATTATATTTTATTGCTGCTTTCTAAATGATATAGTTGCTGATATGTTCAAGAGAAATTTTTTGTGAATGACCATAGAAACTCAGGAATCTTAACAGATTTTGATATATTCTTGGGTAAGCAAGCTTTTTTCCCCCAGTCTCCCTGAACTAAATGTGTTTAAATAAATATATTTTATATACCTTTCATGTGTATATATATTTATAAACCTTTTAGTAATATACTTTTTTGTCTTAAACTTTTTCCAGAATTATTTCAATTTTAAAATTAAATATTTTTAATATGAGAAAATCATTGTTAAATCTCATATAAACCTGCTATCTAATTTAAGAATCTTTAAAAATGTTTTTTTAATTGAAGTATAATTGACATACAATATTGTATTAGTTTCAGGTGTACAATATAGTGATTTGATATATTTATACATTATGAAATGATCATCTTAATATATTTAGTTACCATCTGTCACTGTACAAAGTTATTACAGTATTATTGTAGAATCTCTCAAATTCAACAAATCCTGCTTATCAGTCCTTGGTATTTATTAATTTAGTTGATATATTTTTTCTTATTTTTATCTCAAATTATATATAATGCTTCCAAATTTTAATTCTCCTTATGTGATTTATTTCTATTGATTAGCATTCCTACTTCATTGCCCCTGATGTAACTGGACTCCCAACAATACCTGAGAGTGTAAGTTTTCTGTTTTGTATGTTTTTTATTGTCAAGTTATGGATATTATTTATTTTGGTCTTACTGTTTAAGGATTCCTCTATAGGGATATTATTTATTTTGGTCTCACTGTTTAAGGATTCCTCTATAGAGAAGTAGAATTCATTGTAACTGTCTGTGTTTGTGAGACATAATGAAGAAATAAAGAATAGTGATGTCTCTTTTTCTTCTTTATATGTCTGCTACTTTACTCCCCTCTTAAATATCTGGTTGTAGGTAAGGAAAATTATATGAGAAAAACTTTGTACCATTTGGGGCAGTTACATAGGATCGTACATATTCAATTAGGTCCTGAGCTCCCGTGGATCAGGTGGAGGTGCTCTCTCCAGAGATGACTTCTGCTGGTGGGGAAAGAATATGGCGATGGGAAGTATTTTCACAGAGAGTGACTTCAGGGAACTGACCGTGGTATTTTAATTCCTCCATCTGTCTCTGTTCAATCTTAGGTGTCCTGGACTTGTTCCCTGATTTTAATTTTAGTAATACGTATTTTGTAAGACTTGAGGGGTACTGCAAGAAATTATAAAAATTGCTAAATTTTGCATTTTATTTAGAGTCCTAAATTGTAGTCATACTAGAAATATTTTCAGTGTTTTAATAGTTATTACAAATTAATATTCTGTAGAAAAGTTTTACATAAGTAAGTAGAAGTGACAAATATGCTTTTCGGTGCTGTCTGAAAAGAAAATATTCCCTTATGTAATTTTTTCAGCTTCTGTTGGAAAGATAAAATGCAGTGGTAGAAATAATTTAATCAAAAGTGAAGGAAACATCAACAGGAAAAAATATTTCCAGGAATGCTTATTATTTTCTTCAGAATGCTACAGTTCTTCCAAAAATGTTTTCAAACTTACTGTTTGGTTTCCAGAAGCACATGGGTTATGAAGGAAGGACGTCCAAGGAGACAGTTGTAAATTTTCTCATGTCAAACCAGGGCTGTCAGTGGTGCTTTTAGTACACTTGAGTCCGGATAACTCCTGTGAGAAGACTATAGTAAACTGCTCTTAATATGGTCTGAGAGAGACCATCCAAACTCTCAGGTCACTTACTAGGCCCTGCGGTCTTGTGCGCTGTACCCTGTGGGCCTGGTACCCCCTGTTATGTTTTCCTTGAGGCTAATTGACTACGCCCTTGACTTATATGATCCTGTCCCTTTACTTGAGAGTTTTTAATGCAAAGTCAAAGTTACTCCCTTCTACTCTCTCCTCTATTTACCTTTCTTACATTTACTAATAAACAGCTAATAGTTTGATTTAAAAAACCTTATTTTTTTTTTAAATGCTATTACTTTGAAAGTTTTAAAGAACCGTTCTAAGGAAAAATTGCCATTGAGAATATACATTTTTACATCTCCATTAAGGTATTTTGTTTCCAAAATCCTGTTTAGGAAAAAAAAAAGCAAACAAGGACATAAACATAAGAAAGCATTCCTTGTTGAGAAATAATTCCTCATGTAGAAATTATCTTTCTTTCAGATTATAGGGAAAAATTAATATTCAATGTCATAGAAGTAATATTGTATACGAAAAGTTGAATTGGAAAGTGAGGTAGGTTTCAAATAGAGAAAACAGGAAATGGGTCTCTCCCCTCTAAGTTCAACGTCACTCACTGATATTTATAGACTCTATCTATAAGCCCTGCTGTAATTACCGGTTTTTCCTGGTAAAGTTTCTACCATTTGGAAATTGAAGAAATGATTGGATTTCTTCTTTCTTGCCCAAGTGAAAGTTTTAGCCTCGCCAGGTCATAGTGCACCTGGTAGTACAGTTTCAGTTTATTATCATATCTTAGTCAGTCTCTTCATTACTTTGTTGCTTTCTGATGTGCTTAAGTTTGAGTACAGAAAATTAAAAATATGTGAGAAGGACAGGATCTGAAAGTTGAAGTTAATGTACCTTATTCCAGCTTTGTTCTTATATAGGGAAAATAATTTAAAGTGTTAAATCAAGGAATTAAATTAGACTAACACCAAATTTATTTGGTTATGATAGTATAAAGCATGCCTGACGTGGGATATAAACAAGGGATTTTCCTTAATAAAGAACCCAAGATCTGCCTTTTAAATCCACTGTATTCTTTGGGTGTCTTATACATAGTACAGACAATAATGTTACCTGCTGAGTGATTGACAAACAAAAAGACTCAAAATGTGTTTTCTGGAGTAGCAGTTCTCAAAGTTCAGTGTGTATAAGATTCACCAGGAGTATTTATTTACAAAACAGATTCTTGGGGCCATATTTTGAAGGTTACAATTCAGCAGGTCCAGATTGCGGCCCAGGAAATCCACTTCTTTTAAAAGTACCTGGGGAGGGAGAATGGGAAATATGTGACCCTCTGAGAAACATTTTCCTGGAGTAGGATTATATTTCAAAGAGTAATAGAATGTTGTGTGCTTCATGTGGCAGCAGAATAGTATTAATTATTATAATGAATACAATTTTTATTAATAGCATCCTTTGAACATTAAGACTTTTTGATAAATGTACAAAATGTTTTCCTTCGTAATCACCATGAGCTATAACTTACACAATTATTTTTCACTTGTGCAGAGAAATCTTACTGAATATTTTGTTGCCGTGGATGTGAACAATATGCTGCAACTGTATGCCAGTATGCTACACGAAAGGCGCATCATTATTACCTCTAGCAAATTAAGCACTGTAAGTACTTCACACTTCTCCTTTTAAGTAGAAGGTATTGAGCATTTCACAAAAAGACCTACAAACCTCTGCAGATTTAGAAATGTTCTGTATGTACTTATAAGACAATATCTACATACTTTTTTGATATATGGTTTTAAGCTGGCTCTTGAAGTACAAAAGTCTGATTTATAGGTCTTCTCAGATGCATTAAGCCAGGTTAATTATTTTTTCTTACCAGGAGATGACAGTTTTTTTTCTTCTTTTTAACTCTCCTGAGTTCATTTTAGTGCCTTCTACCATATAAAGAATTCTTAAGAGCTATTATGAGATCTTTATTATTCACTTGTGGCTTTTTCCATTGGAGCTACTTGAAAGAAATCAAGGGGCCATAATAATAGCTGCTATCCTAACCTGGTAATAGGTAGATTCATCTTTGTTGCCAAGTAGTGGTTTGGGAGTAGATTCTATAATAATTCTGATTTGGAGGAGCTCTTCAGATTGATAACTTAAAAGTCAAAGTAGCATTTTTTTTTTAATCACAGGTTTTATGCCACTCACTAAAATGTTCTTTTGGAGGGTCTTCATTAGTGTGGTAAAGGCAGCAAGAATGGAAGGAGTTTCCTGGGGTCATAAAAAATACTCAGAAATATTTTGCTAGATTTCCTAATTTTTTTCTATGTTAAGCATTAAAATTTTAATATTTTTGACTTTGAAATTTTTACTACAAATCTAAATATAGTTTTACGTAATATATGAGGTATTTATTAAAAACCATTATTCAATGCTGCATGAATTTGCTTCCTTACAAATTTGGTTAATTGATAAAAATAAGATAATATTTTTATGTTTTGTTCTCCTATAGTAGAAATAAAAACCTCATTCTATGAAGTTTTAGTGTTTTAGAGTAGAAGGAGTTCCAGGATTTCTCTAGGTTATCTACTTAGTATTTATCAATGAGAAAGGTATTTTCAGAGAGGTAAATGACCACCCCAAAGCCAAATAACTAATTGGAGACGGGTAATGTGGAACTGGTCTCCTGATTCTAATTTTGGGTTATTTCCATTATTCTACAATTGAAAAAATACAGTTTTGATATTTTGAATTACAATATTTATATGCACACTTTCCCCAAAAAGTATATATTATTTTACATATTGAAAAACACATTATATGTGTTTCTATATGAGTGTGTGTGCAGGATAAAAGGTGAAGGGCAGGTTTCAGTTTTATATGGGGTCATGGAAAGCGTCTCTAATGAGGTAGTACTTGAGCAGAGATCTGAAGAGGGAGCAGGAGTGAGCAATGTGAATGAAGGTAAAACCTGCTCTATGTAGGAAGACATTAGAAATAAATGTGAGCGTGTTCTTTTGGTAAAATATTGGTGTTTCTCTTTGGTGTAGTTTATAAATACCTTTTAACGGCTGGATAACTTCTCTTTGACTCAGTTTCTTCACACATAAACTGGGAGAATGGGAATAATAGTCTAAATCTCATAGAGTTGCTGTAAAGATTAAGTTTATATATACACACACACACATATATATGTATATGTATACACACATATATGTAATATGAGGTGCTTAGAATTATATCTGCATAAGATGCAATGATTCTTCAATGATTATTAGCTGTAATTTTATAGTAGACTATATCTGCAGTTTAGAGTAAAAGTTAACATGCCTACCCTTTAACTTGAATTGCATTAAAAAATAAATTATTTAGTAAAGGCTTAGTATTATTTAGGGAGTTGTTTCCTATGTTTGAGGTAAACTTAATACCAATTGTTTATGACGGTGAATACTTGATGGTGACGTCACCTCTAAGTCACCAGCTTTGTTTTGCTTCACTCTCTGTGCCAGTAGAACTAATAAGAAAGTTCGCTCTCATGTTCTCCTTACCCTTCGTATGTGGGGGAAGCTGCTGTGCTTGAATCTATCTTGAAAATATATATATATATATCTGCTATAAATTCCATGCATAGTAACATTTAAGGTCAAAGACTAGTACCTTAACATAAATTAGAAATAAACTATTTTTTGGAAAGAGTTTAGTGAGATCTCTGAAACATCCAAGGAAGGAATAGTTAAGGTATCAATGAGTTGACTTGCTTTTAAGCTTTTTACGTTCTTATATATTTTACATACCATAAAGACTATAATGTACTTAATGCAAGAAATTGTGTTTTAGCCATTTTCATTTTTTAAATTACAGCCAAAATTTTAATTATTGGAAGAATATGTATAAGTTAAAAGTGTCTTAAATTGATAATTTTATTATAGTTTTAGAAATTTTGAGTTTACCCTGATATTCATTAATTTTATTAAAATCATATTTGTCAACTTTATAGCTTTCTGGAGTTTTAATGGTGACACACGGGTAGAGAATCAACTTACTTGCTGGTCCCTTTCTTTAGGTGCTGTTTGTAGTTAAAATTATAATTTGTAATTATCTTTATAGAGATAAACTTTAAAATAAAAAAATTTAGTTTTGAGATACATTAGCAAAAATAACAAGAGTATTGTTATTTTTTAAAAATCTTAACGAGTTTTCCTCCTTATATTAAACTATAGTATTTGTTAGGATCCATTATTATATTTTTATTTTTTGGAGTTGAATGAATTGGGACATAGTCGGTTTTGTGTTTATTCTATTGATATACACATTATTATTAGTACACACGGAAGGATTCCTGGTAATCCTGAACAAGAACATTGATTTTATACATGCTGTAGGCAGGCCCTAGATGTTTAAACCCCAAGTGAATCTTGAGTAGACTAGCAGAACATCATCCCAGAGTGTCATGTATTCAAAGCAAAGGAATAAATCATGATATTACAAGAGTATATCAGTTGACTTATTGCTGTTTTGTGACCAGAGGTAGGGAAGATTGCTGTTTAAAGCCGTGTCATCGGTTCTCAAATCAGTCAGGCATGAAGTCTTGTCATATGCCTCCATAATTGTACCTCACCAGACTTTCTCTAACTAGTCAGCTGGGGCCGTGCATTTTGTCTCAAACACCCGGCTGGCCAGCATCTGACAGGAGCCTTCTCATCATCCTGTCAGTAATATGTTAACTAGAGTGTATCTCTGTGGCCTCTAGAAGCAGGTGGAAGAGATGCCTCTTTAAAGCAGATGTCTAAATGTTAGCTACTATTTTGACCAATATTTAGTTGGTAAATGTCACCTTCTTAAAGTCTATAAGCACATTAGTTACAGAGATTTGATTGTGTGGTGCATGTTCTTTCTGGAATATTTAGAGCAGGCAGTATACCGTGAGTGCTGGAATTGTGCTAATCAACTGTGGTTTCTTTCTTTGTCACAGTTGCCCTCAGGCATTCAGCATATGCTTTTCTCTCCTTCTCTCATTAATTCCATCAAGGGCATATGCAAAAAGAAATCTTGTGATCCCCGGAAAATCAGCTATTAAAATGTAGATTTTATAGGTTTAGTTAGACTGAAGGGGAATCCAGAGGATTTTAACCTCTCCATCTGGATTCTACATAGTCTTGATTTGTCTCTTGATGGTGCCACCTGTATCAGCATGTAATCTGAAACCTGAAGCACAGGGAATCTTTCTGGAGATTAAGAATTGAATAGTTGGTGAGAGAACAAAGGCAGGTCTATTTCCTAGTTAAGATTATTGAAGTATATTTTTGCCTGTTTTGCTTTTAAAGCTGCAGCAGAGTGGTGCAGGTCAAAAATCTCATCAAGACCTCTCAGGGAGAGAGATTCTAGGAACAATTTTTAGATTTTCGATTCTTCCCAAAGCCTGTAGCAACCAATTATGTCAGCTGAAACTGTAGATAGTACTTCTCCTTACCAGTGTATTATTTGACATGTATGTGTTCTGCTGAACATTGTGTTTTCATTCAGTGCTAAGTGAATGTGACTGGAGTGTGGAAATAAGACTGTTGAGGGCATCATGTAGCACTTTGTTGGAAAATATGTATGGATGGTAGACAGAGGAAGCTTCTGAGACAGGAAGATGGAGATGTGTGTATCTTCCAGCTCTTGTGGTGATAAGAGGAGTTGTTCATAGAAAAGAGCATATTTTTCTGCAAAGGGTATATTAAGTTTTCATTCACTAGGTTCCATAAACTTTGTTCCTGCAACTACTATGATCTCCACAGTAACCTCAGAAGATTTCAGTTTACTTTGAAATTTTCTATATAGAATGTCTTGATTTTGTAGTGTTAGTGATTATCAATGTTAAGTATAAGAAAAAACATATGTATTGTTTCTGTTTATTTAGTAAAACTACTGTTGAGAGCAGTGTGGGGTGTTTTTGTGTTTTTACAAAGTACACATTTTTTCATTTTGCAGTTAGACAAATTTTTCTCTTCTGATGAGCTTTCCTAGGTTATGTGCTGCAATTTAACTCATTGTGGATATGTCAGTCAACATTTCCTGAATGGAATTCATCATCTTTCCCAATAATCTCCTTATCCTACTGTAGGACTGATTTGGTGATTGGCATCTCCCTCTCCTCTGTCTTCTCCTCCTAAGTCCTATAGATCCTACCTCCTTAATCCTTTCTTCTCTGACCCCTGTTCTCCATTCTAGTGGCCCACTGCCTTAATTCAGGCAATTACCTCTTCCCACAAATATTGTTTTCAGATCGTATATATTGAATGCTAGCATTATCTCTGTTTACATAAAATGGTGATGATGATGATGCTGATGATAGGAGTAACTATAGCCAAGAAGTATATAGTGGATACTATGAGCTAGTCATCCTTCTGAGCAATTTAAATTAATTTAATCATCACCTCCTATTCAGTAAGGGCAGTTGTTATCCACAGTGGACAGATGAAGATGAGGACTTTGAGACTTAGAAGGAGTAAGCTACCCAAGGCCGTAGAACTAGTAAGTGGCTTAACCACGTCCATCTGACTCCAGAGTACATGCTTTCATCTTCTACGCAATTTTGCCTTTTACAAGGACCATCTTGTTACCACCAAATGCATATTTACACTCTGCCCCTCATATAGTACCCTTCCCTTAAGAGCTTCTAATCTCCTATCCTGAAGGGACTTTTTTCCTTCTCTTTGCAAGTCCAGTCAATTATCCATAAAATCTCTCATTTGTCCCTTTTCCCCATTTTTAATACTACTTTTAGTGCTAACACATACCTTCTGTTTAGACCTCCCACTTTCTTCTCCTTTCTATTCATTCTGTATACAATTACTCAATCCTTAAGAATCAAAAACATCTAAGGATGATTACTCATTGCTTAGAAAACTCCTTAATCTGGCATTACAAGCTGTCCATTGTCTGGCCCCAAACTTTCTTCCTAAATTTTTTCACTGCTTGCTTGTCCGCTTGTGTTTCTAGACACTAGACTCCTCGGGGAAGGGATCTTATTTGATTCAGTCACTATGTTAAACTGAAGTCTTAGGACAGTGCTAGTGCACCTGGTGGAAAGGTAGGTAGGCCTTCTCCAGAAAAAGCAAAACTGCTATTGAACTGACTTTGAGAGTGAGAACTGGAAAGCAGTAAGTTTAGTAATAGGGAAAGGTCTTGTAGGGAAATGTTTGAAGACATTAGCATTTATGTGTAACATGACAGCTACAGAAATGCAGAATCGAGGGACAGTTGGTATGACAGTCGTGGTAGTGTGTAGATGGGACATGGAATGTAAGCTCCTGGAGGGCAGAGATTCTGGCCTCTCTTGTCCATTACTGGATCCCTGGTACCTGTCACGTGTAGTGTCCCACTTACTAGTTGTGTGATCTTGGGCAGTTGGTTTCACTTTGCCTCAGTTTCCCCATCTGTAAAATGAATGAAAGAATGAATATATGAAAGAAGCCTGCAAGCAAAAATAATTTAGACTCATTTGGCTAGGAAAAGCTAATACACCAGTGACCAAATGTGAGATGATTAGAACTCTCCAAAGGACATGAGTGTTTTGGAAAGAGGTTAAGACGAATTTTTAGTAATGAAGTGGCAGAATTTACCATTCTATAGGATGAAGAAAGAGAATATAGTATAAAGTAACATTTTAGTATAAAAAGCATTAAAAAGTGTACAACCAAATACTGTCTCTTTTCATTATATAAAGTTGCTATTTCTCCAAACATCTCCTTACAACTATAACTTAATTTGAACATTAGAATTTTACTCAAGTAAGAGTATGTTATAGTTGGAATAACTTTGTAGTTTTCAAATACCTTGATGCTACCTTTTTTGGCCTAAACTTTTAAATGTGAATGTAAATTAAATGTGTTTAAACAGATGGTTTCTTTATGCTTTCCACTAAATTTTTTTCATTCCATGAGGAATTTATTACATTCCCATCTGCAGCAATTTATTCTCTATATTTATAGTTATTTTAGTGTTTAAATTTCCAAATTAAGTATTGATTCAGTTAAAAATCAAATGAAGTCTCTAATCTTTAGTTCTTGGATTTTGTGCATAAATACAGTTTTAGGGGACATAAATCTGCCCCTCAGTAATTCAGGTAGAGCTCTATTGAAGTGAGTAGGACTTCTACGTAAGAATGAGGCACAATCTGTCTGAGAGACATGGAGACTAGAATAATGGAAGTGGCGATGTGTCAGTGTGAGATCTTTACTTGTAAAGTGTGTGAATTAGAATTGTACTGTTTTTCATTGTGGTTATCATTCTAGATGGATAATTTGCTGTCTCTTGGGCATCTGATAATGCAGTATTTCCCCCTCAAAATACATGTCTATTTAATTGCTTAAAACATTGCTTAGTTTTATTAGTAGGCTGATTCCCTCTAATAAATATACTTTAAGAACAAAAAATAAACGAGATTTCATATCACAAAGGGAAAGCTTTGGTTTAGCTTCCCACTAAATGTACTTGCAGATGCAGACTGAGGTGACAACTTGTAGAATTTTTATCAGTTATTTTATCTTTTTAACATTTTCTGAGAGAATCTGTTGGTTTTCTGTTGAAGTTGTAGACTTTGACGTCTGAGGAAAGTTTTATAAATTGGATCTCTATCAGAGACCCTGAGTTTTTCTTATAAAGATCAACTGTTCTTGTTTATTCAGTCCAGAGACTCATTCTCCACTATATAATTAGGATAAGATATTTTCAGCCAGTAGACATTATTCAGACTCTCATAATGGAATTTTGAATCTTTGTTTATATCAAAAGGCAGTTTAGAATAATGGTGGTTGTACTTTGGAGCCTGCTTGAGTTAGTATCCTGGCTTTGCCACTTACTAGCTGTGTGATCTTGGGCAATTGGTTTAACTTTGCTGCGGTGTCATGATCTGTAAAACGGAAATACAGTTGTGTACTGCAAAACAACATTTTGGTCAACGATGGATTGCATGTATGACAATGGTGCCGTAAGATTATTACCATACAGCTTAGGTTTATAGTAGGCTATACCATCTAGGTTTGTGTAAGTACACTCTATCATGTTCACACGACAATGAAATTGCCTAACGATGCATTTCTCAGAGTGTATCCCTGTCGTCAAGTGACATGTGACTGTAATGATAATAGTACCTTTTTGTAAGGTTGTTGTGAGGATTAGATCTGAGTGCATCAGGTACTCAGAGTAGTGCCCAGCACATATAAGCATTATATAAACATTTGCTATTATTATTATCATCATCAGTGACAGAATCTGCATTAGACTTGGTGGCCTGGAACTGGAAGTCAAGTGCCTTTATTTTATGATGAAGTTCACTGTTGCCAACCTTTGTTGTCAGGTTTCTCTCTCTGATTTCACAGGCCCCAGTTCTTGTCTCTTCACATGGTTTCCATATATACTTATTTTATAATTGTGGTGCATGGGAAAGAAACATTCCCAATGATTTTACTTTTCATTAGTTAGTACTTTGGGACTGTATCATTTCAATGTATGGAGTATGCTTTGTGAAATTATATGTGCATTATATATGTCATTTAACAAAGATAAGGAATTTTTTTCTTAAGCCTTTATTTGGTAAACTTGTTTTCCTCAGAAAGTTATAGCAATGTATTATTCCTGCAGATTCCAGGGTGTATTGCCTGGCGTATGCTCTAAGTCAAACACTGAACCCCTTCTCCTGCCCTCTGCTTTCATGAAGGACAATGTGGTATTAAAGAAGTAGCTGACGGAATATTAGAAAGGCAGTGTGGAGTTGTAGCCCTATCCCAAACCAGACGTAGAATCCTGAGTAATTCTGGTCCAAAGAAATATGTGTGTCATTTCCCTTTAAGCTGAATGATTCAATATATCATAGATAATGTATATAATTATATAAATTGATCTCATTTCTTTATAGTACTTTGTTTTTCAAACCAAACTTCTGAAGTATGTAGTTTATTTTCCTTAATTTGCATGGTTCTCAGAATGTTCTAGGTAAATGATTTGTTGTGACACATACGGACAGATCTCATCTAGAACAAAATGTAGTCTTTGCTGTGCCCCAGAGGGCTGTCCACCCTGATGCTGCTTGCCTGTCCAGCATCATCCCCTGCCTCTTCTCCCACCTCCTCCAGTCTGATCACCCGACCTCCCTACTGCTTTGTGAAGATGCCAAACCTGTCCCATCTCAGGACCTATGAGAACATTGTTTCCTCAGCTTGGAGTACTCTTCTCCCCAGATCCACAATAGTTGGCTTCCTTATTTCAGTTGGGTCTCAATTCAAATGTCACCATATCAGAGTTTGTCCCTAACCCTCCTCTCTAAAAGAACCCCTCCATCACTCTCTTGCCTGTCACCCTGCTTTGGGTTTCTTTACAGAACTCACCTTTGACTGTCATCATAGATACTTCACTTGTTTGTTGTTTGCTTTCACCATTAATATGTAAGCTCCATGAAAACAGGGACTTTTTTCTGTTTAGAACTGAGTCCCTGTTGTGTAGTAAAGGTTTATGATGGCACATAGTAGGCACTCAAAGACTTTGTTGAAAGTAAATTATTATACTTCTAATTGTGCAGTTACCAAATGTGCTTTAAAGCTTTTAGAGGTGATCTTTAGATATATTTTGAAGGTGGATCTGAATTATAGTCCAGTTAAAATGTTCTGTTAACCACCTGTATGGAAAAAAAAATCCTTAGCTATTACCAAGAATATGAAATGTTAGAATTGATCTGATTTAAGAATAAACAATGTTAGATCTGTCAGAGACAATGCTTACAGGCCGCCATAGAATTCTTATTTTAAAGATTAGGAAACTGAGATCTGGTTATATTTGCAGATGTGCCAGAGGCCATACAGCTTCTTAGTGGCAGAGCTCTGACTTTGTCTATGATATGCTTCATTGTTATCTTATACAACTTAGATAGAACTGTGTTTAATTTCCTGGTAAATTTATTTTTTCTTAATTATATTTTTTTACTTAGAACTTTACTATCTCCTCTACAAATTATACTATAATGGTATTTTCT
>NC_060278.1:57249379-57323654 GCF_021613505.1 Equus quagga | reverse complement strand
AGAACTTTACTATCTCCTCTACAAATTATACTATAATGGTATTTTCTCTGTTTTTTAATCACATAGTTATTATCTGCTGCTAAGTGGGTATGGGGGAGTCCATCTTTTTTCGTATGCTTCTGCCTTCCTTGGAAATCCCCATTTGGATGTCTCAGTTAACAGAATCAATATTTGCAAAAGCAAATTCCTTATAGTTCCACCTAAACCTGACACTGTTGCTATATGACTTTAAATAATTTGTTCTAGTTGCTTAGGCCAGAAGCTGTGGTTAGGGAGGGGTAGTTGCCAACTTCTGTAGAGCTTCCTTCTTTCTTGGAAGATCTTGATTAGCAGAGATAACCTTCTGCTAAATGCTGGCCATTGCAGAAATTTTGTTACTCTGCTTATCATCACAGAAGTTGTCCTCTAAGAAACCAATCATATTCATCAGATAATATTGTGCCTTATTAGTGAATAATTCATAACTTCATTTAAGGATGACCATTAAGGCACAGGGAAAGTATCTATATAGCATTTGATAGAGTACTTTGGACTCTGGGTGTGCCCAGTAAAATAAATTAGCCATATTATAATTCCTCATTTGAAAATGTATTTTTCCTCTTGTTAGACTGCTAGTTATTTTTTCAACAATAAAAAAAGAATATTGTCCTTTTCTTTAAGGTTTTAAATGGGATGTTTTAAAAGTCATCTATGTGCAGATGAAGAAACTGAGTAAATTAGCTGCCTTTCAAACCTACATAGCTCTTTTAGTCCATTAGGCTACACTGAAGGGATGGAAAGAGTTACTGAAGCTTTAAAGATGTCTAATATACAACCAGGGAGTACCTGAAAACTCTCTGAGAATCTGACACGCGTTAGATCAAGCCCATTTTTGTTTCCCTAGTTCAGATATATAAGATAAATAAATCTGTGGTCTGTGGTTGTTAAATAGAAGTATTTGAATGCCTCCTAGTGGTATATTGTATGCTCTAATTGAGGAATTTTAAAAATAATATTTATTGAAGGAAAGCTTGTATGTGCAAAGTACTAAACCCTTTAATGATAGCATCCTAAATGGAATCAAAATACATTGTTTGCCGTATAAAACTGATTAAAAATTTAATTGGAAAAATATATAATAAATATGATGAAATGAGTATATTTTTAATCAAAACTTTTATGTTTTTGGTTCAGATTAGATTATTTTAATTGATTTCTTTTTATTTCAACTATTTTTACACTTAAATATAGACAAATGTTGCTATTAAGATTGAATTGCTTTGTATACGTTTATCCTTTTAAGTTAATTTTATTACTATGTGTATGTTTTAATTTCTTTGTATAATAAAATAGAAATAATGATTTATAGAAAATCTGTGATTCATTTTCAGTTGGTTTTATTTTTCAATTCTAATTTTCAAGTCAAATAAAATGATTTTGTTAGTAATGTTGAAATGCAGACTATAGCAAAACCTTAAAATGAAGAATCTTGTTTCAGTTCAGTTAATGCTTTAAACACTAAAAAATTACTTAACACTTAAAAAAACAATTTAGAACGTAAAGAAAATTGCATGAAAGAATTCTGAGGAAGGTCAGTAGAAGGGAAGAAAAAAAAGTGATATCCCTTTGTTAAGCATTAAAAAATATTTAATTAACTGCTTGCCAAAACAGAACGATTAAAATTAAACAATTACGTTTAAGATAGCATCAATATATTTGCAGCTGTTGTGATATAAAGCTAGGAAACAAAATGTTAATCTGAAATGAACAGTTTAAATATGAAATTATGATATACTTGGCTTCCTGTAGTACAGCTGTCAAGCTTGGGCAGTTTGCTGGTCAATAGTGACATTCTATGTGTCAGTGAACAGAGTCTCTTGATACCATAACCCGCAGTTCACACATTACTACAGCTCCAACTGTCGAACATTCAAGTCCCCTGGTACTCTTGCAGCTTCCAGCCTCTCCTGACTGGCTCATGTTTCATTCTTTGGCAATTTGCCCTAATGATATCCCTCAGGAGCTTTCAGCCTCTCTTCTTTTCCATATTTAATCGTGGTATATTAATCTGAGTGATGTGCAAACTGTGCTGCACAAATTGTAATTTCCTACAGTTTCTTCTGAGATGCTCACCTAATTTTTCAGTTTTACTTTTATTTATGTTCTAAGTTTCAACCCTAGGCACTGTATTTTCAGATAGTTATATCTGTCTACATAGGATGCCCAAGAAGAGACTTTTGCTGTTTATATATTTTTCAGAGGGGCTTCTGAAACATAAGACTTTTTATCTGCAGATTTGGTAAAGATAACGTAATTTAGGTCATTAAATTATTTGATGATCATCATTAATCTTTGATAACTTGAGCGTACCTTTTGTTTGGAGGGTCAGCGGCTACTTATTGTTGTTATCCTTTACACATTTTAGTTAACTGCCTGTCTCCATGGATCAGTTGCTCTGCTCTACCCAATGTACTGGCAGCACATATACATCCCAGTGCTTCCTCCTCACCTGCTGGACTACTGCTGGTAAGCTGACGTACCAGACTCCTTTCAATCCAGGTTTCATGATTACAAAACATCTCTCTATTTGTAGATTAGGTAAGCTTGGTGTATATATGTATGAATGAATTCTCTGAGACTGGACTTAGAGATTAGGAACAAGTAGTAAGAGATGCTTTTGTGAAGGGCGGAGTAGTTCTTTCCAAAGGTAGTGAAAATTTATACTTGGCAAACATAAAGGTCTTTAGATTGTGTGAGTTTCTTCTGCAGTCATTTAGTAGTTCATTTAGATAATTAAATACATATATAGAAATAGATGCAGTCTTAGTTGTGGTTAGAAAAATTGTTGAGAAATTGTAGTATCAGTCACAGAAGTCAGTATCCCAGGTCTCAGAATTTGTCTGCAGAGTCTGTCAGAAACCCACTGTCGCTATCAGCGCACACTCATTACCTTTACCTCAGGACACCGTTCCCTTCACCCCCTTCCCTCCCTAGCACACCGAATACCACATACCAGCAAAGAGGCTGCCTCTAATACAGGGATTCCCTGAGTTTCTGGTTTAAATCAAAGTTTTAGCCTTAAGCCACTATGGAAAGCAACGTGGAAAGTGTTGGGAGTAGTTCTGAAAAGCTTCCTGGCGTTAGAAACAACTCCCGGTGATCTCACCCAATCTGGATTCAACTGCCCCTCTAGAACTTCCCTGTTTTCTTCCCCTGAAGAGTCTCCGAGCTTATAGGCAGGCGAGACTCCCACGCAGCAGCCTGGGGACCTTCTCCTGGACCGCAGGGTAGCGCGTTCTCTTCACTGCCTAATTGTCTTCGCAGGCATACCTTAACTCTTAAGAAATCAGATGAGATTTTTTCCTCTAAACCTTGCACATACACACACACAGAAGGAAATAATTTTGACCATAATGTGTTTGTTTATATCACAACTAATGTTAATAAAAAACAAAGCTCTTTTAGAATCAAAGTATCTATTTAACTTTCTTATTCATGAGAAGCAGATCACTTTGAAGTATTTAAGGATTAAGATGATTTAGGTTCATACATAGAGGTTTTCTGTTAAGTTTTTATGACTAGTCCTCTTCAGAACAAGTGATTGTAATGAAAACACATGTATTTGGCCACATATTGATTATACCAATGTATTGTGTGTTTTCACAGCGTGGTAATATTATTAGTGTTGATAGTGCTGTGAAGTAGGTTCCCAGTGACCTACCACTGCCATTCTGTCCTTTGAGTACTGGAAAGAAGAAACAGTTTGGCAGGAGACTATAGGTTTACAGCTTAATGATTGTGAAGTGTCACACACACAAGTCTGAGAGTAAAGGTAGATTATAAATAGGCTCTTTCGGTATTCATTTTAGAGTTTTTTTCTCTGACCAACATACCTAGAATATATTAGCATCCTTGAAGGCAGGAACGACAATTTATTCATGTTGACATATGCAGTAGATCTTTGTACATAGTGCTCAGTAATTAAAACTCATTTATTTTAAATAATTCTTTATGAAAGTATTTGAAAATATATTGATAGGTGATTTTTAAAAACGTGTCGTTAGTGGTTTAAGAACTAACACTTCTAATTATGAGGTTTAGAATTATGTTTTATCATAATAGTCTAAGTACCATTTTACTTTTTCTCTTAAAATGTTCTGACCTCTTAGGAGGTAACATCCTTTTAAGTGCACTTCTCTGTAATGATTACATGTTTAAGACTTTATAAAATATTGTTGTTTAGAAACTCTTTTATGGGGTAGGTAGTTCTGTTCCAATTCTTTCCAGAGATATCTTCCCGATACTTTCAAACCCTGCTGTCAAGTCTTTCTTTTTCTGCTGCTTCCACTGTAATGAAGAAAGCTTATTTCATATTTCAGTCACTTGAATTTTCTTACTAGTTTCTAACGTCTGAAATAGCCTTTAGGACAGGTTCTAACAGCCTCCATGCCAGACACTTCCCTGGTCTAGAGAGCGCAGCAGTGATAATCAAACAAGGAGTTATCTGAAACTTCCTGAACTTCGCGGTCATGGTGATAGTCTCAGCTTCTATCGTAGGAACTGGGCAGTATAATATAATTTACTTTTAGAAATAGCTGCCTGAGACTCTAGCTCTCGTCTATTGTCAGAAAATTCTATGGACGTATTTCCTAGGGAAAATGATTTTCTTCTTTTTGCATCCTTGCAAATGATCCTAGAATCTTGCTGATTTGTATGTGAAAGGTAGAAAAATATATTAGAGGTTATCCCTTCAGTATCATGGGTTTTGAATAAAGAAATTTTTGTATTCCATTTCAAAAATAGCACCAGGAAGGTTTGATAGGGGTAGATGTATATTTACCAACTCAAGGTGATTGGGACTTTCCAAATCCTGAGGTAGTTCCAGCTTCTGGAATTATTTTTGGTTTTGCACCTCGTATCTCTGGTGTGGCATAGACTGTGGAGAGCCATAATGCCATCTTGTGACCATGGATGAATATCGCATCTTGGGCTATTGATAAGGCTTGCTAATTTGTTAGCTCGTTCATCCGTCCATCCATTTGTACATCAAACATTTAGTGAACACCTGTTTGCCAAGCTGTGAGTATGTAACGTAATGAATAAGACTGAATTTCTGCCCTTGAAGGATCCACAGGTAAGAAGAAATTCACACATACATACACATGTCTGTAGGCATGGAGTGCACACACATGGGCGCACACACACTCAAGCACAGAGTAATACTGCAAGACTGTAAGGTTTTTATCAGAGGCATAGAAAAGAAACATGGATGGGAATACCTAGGAAGAAGAGGCCCTCACTGCCTGGTAGGATAGGGAAGGCTCCTGGGAGGAAGTGCCCCCATCTGCCTTTTTCCCTTAATCAGCTAGTATAAGGGGAAAATGAGGTGTTTCTATTTAATAGGTATAAAGTTTCAGTTATACAAGATGATTAAGTTCTAGACATCTGCTGTACAACATTATGCCTATAGTTAACAATACCGTATTGTTGACTTAAAAATTTTTTAAGAGGTTGGATTTCATGTTAGGTGTTCTTACTACAAAAAAAACCAGAAAAAAATGGAGTACTTTAATGTGGCAAATCTGTGATGTTGCCAGTCACTCTTTCCTGAGTACTTCAACACCTAGGAGGGGGTGTGGCTCTAGTACAGGTCAAGTTACAATCGTTCGTTATTTGTTCAAGAGTAGTTGAGTTGCTTTTATATTTAGGCTGTCTGATTCTTCTTTCCACCAAAGTAACAGATTTAGCTTCTAAGAGAATAGTTTTTTAAAAAAATAAATGGAAAATTATGTTGGTTAGACTACCCTAAGTTAATACACTCCTGTTACAGTCTAAGCCATGGGTGGTCTCTGTAAGAAAATCTAAAAATAAAAAACGGCTATTACATAGTAATTATTTTTGAGTAAAGATTAATTGCTACCAAAAAGAAGAAGCAGTCCTAATAGAGCCTTCTGTATTCCATCTTTGCAAAATAACTTCATTGACAGAAAGATCTAGGACAGTTTTGCACATGGATGATAAAACATCTGTGTTGCCAAGGATCTCTTCCTGGCTTATTAACGCTCTAATCTAATTAGGAGATTTCAGCTAGGGTTGCAAAATTACTTTTCATGAGATTTGGCTGATTTAATATTAGGATGTACACAATCCAGTTTTCATGAGAAAGAAACAACTATTCAATTAAATCTATATTCTGCAAAACATCATAATTATTTTAGGAAATTATGCTGTAGATTAATAATGTTTGCAGTTCTAACATCTGTATGTTTTGAATTTTGTTAGAAATTAGTGAGATAAAACACATAGGATACCAGTGATCCCATAGAAAAAGTTTCAGGTTACTTTATTGTTAAGTTCTGCATAAGAACTCTTTATTGAATTTTTATTCAATATAGTTAAACAATTTCTGTAAAGTCATTGTTTATATTTCAAGAGATAACTAGTTTTCATCAAGTTTTGAAAGTGTTATCTTACATGTATGTCATCAAGACTTCAGTAGGTTAGTTATGACTTTTGGCTCCGATTTTTTGAAAGCTGATCCACTCAGTGTTCCTCAAACATCTGTAAAATGGACATTATTATTATTTTTAGACGGCTTAAATATTTTGATTAATATTCATTTTATTAAAATGTGCTTTGAAGTTTGAGATTCCATGGACTTTTAATATTATAGATCTTGTGGGTAGGATAACCTAACCTGGGGCGAATTGGAAGTTTGCACAGTAACTTCATAATAATTTTATACTATTTTGAATGTGGCTTGATATATGTAAAATCTTGGGAGTTGCCTACCCTGTTTTGTGAAAGTTGCCTCAGCCTGGTCGTGGGAGCCCGGAATAGTTAGTGACATGTATTTTATGTCTTCTGTGGAGTCCCAGAAGGGATTCCAGAGATGAGAACTTAAACTAGGGAAGTAACTAGCTTTCCCTTATTTAAGCAAAAGTGAAACAGTTCACATTTATTCCTCGTGTTTCCTTTTGAAGGCAGAAAATGTTAAGTCTTAAGGATATCAAGGCCTATAAATAGTTCTCAATGTTCAGTCAATTGAAATATCCAGAATATCAGATCAATTCCAGATGGTCTGTTGCATAAAAATTAAAAAAAAAAATAGAAACAAAGCTACAAAAGGCAAAGACAACTGGGAATTAGAATCTAGTACAATAAGAGAATGAACAGGCTAATGAGGAGTAAAATAAGAACTTCAACCGTCTTATTTTTTGTGAATTCTGGATATATAAGTTAGTGGTTAGCCATCCTTGAATGAACTTTGGACTGCATGAGGTGACTTTGAACACTGCAGATCTGTTGAGGTACCTGCTAGTTTTATCTGTGACGGGTTCTCAGTAGCAAAGTAGACTTGCAGGAGCTTGGACAACTGTTCTAATGACAATGAAGTTTGGAAAATTATGCAAATCCTTTGAGAAAGAAGGTGATCTGTTTTCCTTAACAGAAAAGGTTTGCATTAAATATAACACAAAAATGTCTATAAAAGAAATGTCAAAAAACGTTTTCTTTTTAAATAGCTATTTATTTGCATATCTTCTGTTACCTTTGTAGACTTATGTCCATTCTCATGTTTGCTTGTTAAATAATATTTTAATTTTGAAATGTCAAGTTGAATAATTTTCTTCTTGTATTTCATGAGAAATTTTTGAAATTACTAGTAAGTCTGATTTTATGTACTACAAAAATTATTTAATGTCTGTGTTCTCTGGTAGAGTATGAAATCCACAAGGGCATTTATTCTTGCTTGTTTATTATCTACCCCAGCCTCTAACCCAGGTCCTGGCACCTGGTATGCTCCAGATGTTATGTGTTGAATTAATTAATTCAATATCATTCTTAAACTTATTTGAATATATTTAGATGTATTAAAATTATTTCATTAATAAAAATGAAAGTGGGATAAATATGAATGTATAAAATTTAAAGAAAAGACAAAGTACATGAGTGGAAAGATAGCACAGAAACAGAATGACCACAGTGGGGGAGGAACTTGTTTATCTTTGGAGCTCCAGTGCCAAACAGCACCTGGCACACAGTAGGTCTCCCTAAATATTTGGTGACTAACTGACTCAAAAAATGTTGGCGAGGTAGTAGGTATGAAACAGTGATGACATAGTAAGAAAATCATAGAAATAAGAATCTATTTGACTAAAAAAAACTGCAAAAGAAATATGGATAAATTTGATGATGATTTAGGATATCTTTGATATGAAGTATATGGAAAAGATTCAACTCAGACTATGGCCTAGACCCTAATGGTCTTTTCAAATAGAAAAAGGTTTTTTTAAGCATTACAACTCTTGATTTAATTATGAAGGATTTTTTGAGTTTTATGTAAATCAACCTGAATTTGAGTATATTAGTAGCCTCTAAGATTAAATTTAGATTGTTATATGTTGACTGATTTTAAATCATTATAAATCTATAATATGCTATGTTAGAACAGCACATTTAATAAATTTAATTTTTTAAGCATTCTGAATTACTTATATTGTTGTTTCAGTTTTAATGAACTATATGAATATGTACATATATTTTTTTAATTTAGTGCCCCAATGCCATACCTGATTGGAATACACTCCAGCCTCATAGAGGTGAGTATCTTTCAGACATGAGATGATGATAAATTTATTCATGAAAGTAATAGTTAAAGCAGTTGTGTTTTGAAAGAATATCAATTGAATAGTACAAAGCAGTGACTAATTTCATATTTAGAGTATACTTACATGATCATTTTCAAAAAGGTAATACTGAGATAATTTCTGAGTTACTAATAATTTAATTAGTATGTTAAATGACTATCTTCAGTGGCATGAAACACATGAAAATAGGTTACATTGGTCGAAGTCATAGGTAAGTTTTAAATACTGAAAACTTTAGTTCTTCATCAACTACTTTCTTTATGGCATTTGGAATATTTTATACCTATTTCTTTTTCAGACCAGTATTTTGAAAGTTAGAATTTATGTAATTATGGGTCATAAAGGGAAATTTTTTTTTCTCAAAATTCATTATGATCCAGTTTATCAGTGTACTTTTTCAAAATGTGTTTTATACACTATTCATGAACTTTTAAATTAGAATATAGGTTTAAAATTAAAAAAAAAATTTCAATCCTATTGGGGATTTAGAATATAGTAATTTTTTGCACTGTCATCACCTCATTCCAAAATGGTTTTTATCACTTGTCATCACCATAGTGAAAAACCTTGAACTTTAAACACCTTTAACTTGAAATCAGTGAGATTTCCAGATTTCCTACAGAGAGAGGACTTTTTATAAAAAAATGATCAAAACAAAAGACTTAGCTCAGTTGTATGGCTTCATTATGCTGGCTGATTTCAGTTTTATTCAAATAAATTTCTGTTTTTGATGGTTGCATATATTGTACTTGAACCTAAATGAGCAACCTAAATGAGAAATATTTGGTTTTCTTATGTATACACCATCATTCCTCGCTTTGCTGATCAAGGAAGATCGTGCTGATTATTTTAAAACTCCTGAGGATCATGTATGGAGAGAGTCATGCTCTTATAGGAGTCCTGAATTATGGACTTTTACATGTGCTCTGGGTTTGGTCATTTTTCCTTTTTGCAAAATGCTAGGGCAACATTTTTTGTTTGTTTAACCATTAATAAGGAATATATTTTAATGAATTTCTTTAGTAGATTTAATTTGTTTTTAATTTTGATGTCTGGGTTGGATAACATTCTGACTCTTTATATTTTGTTAATTTTTAGAGAAATTGTTCTTACGTGCCAAGGTACTTGCACTGAAAGGAAAAATTGTATAGCATAAAACATGAATGAATAGGTATTTAATCTATTATATTGTGGAATATATGACTTGCATTTTATTCGTCAGTAGTTTGACTTTATACAAAATCTAACCATGGTTGCTTGGTATGATTTCAAAAAGGTCATCAAATTTGATTTTGGTATTAGTGCACGTCTCTCCTTGTTTAATGTATCTAACAGAATATGTAATTTTTACAATGTATTTATTCATGCAGATGAAAAATATTTAAAGTTGTTGATTGTACCTGTTGATGTTATGTTGTTTTTTTGTGAAATGATTCTATATCAACTTTTAAAACAAATGATTTAGCTTTTGCAAAATATTGTAGAAAGAAAACATACAATATGTTTTATATATTCAATTAAGTTGATCACATATTTGTTGGACACAGAGAGAAAATCAGTATTTTTTTTAAGGAGCAAATTTAAGAATTATTTACTTGTTAAAGTATTGTCTTAGAGAAGCAGTCCATTCTAACTTTAAATTGGCTCCTACCATTACATGCAAATGTTTAGAGCCGTGGTTAGATCACCTGAAATCTCAACATCTTTTATATACTAGACTTATTGAACTGTCTTAATAGTCAGCTTTATTTGGTTTATTTGGTTCAATAGTGAATGAGAAAGTATAAGAGGAACTTCAGGAATGTCTTTAAACCAGTTGGGTACATTTAGTAACTTTCTCCTTAATCTATTACGAGATGATACACATCCTGCAGTTCCATTCTTATGATGTCATTATTAGGTAGATCTTTTTTCTCTAAAATTTTGATGTTTTCTGCATTTTAATTTTATATAAATGGTATTATAATTAAAATGTAGACACATCTATTTACATATTTTATATATGAGACTGCACTGAGTAATTGCTTACATTTTGTTTGGCTGCAATTACAAATAACTTTTTTTTTTTTGGAAGAATCAAAATACTCTCTTACTCTCTCGTTCAAGATAGTTTCAACTCATTTTATCAGTTTTATGAAGACTTCTAAACATAATTGTCCAAAGAAGTGAAATTAATGTCCTTCTAAATCTTTCTTTTAATTATTTTTATGTAGTCATGAGTAAAAGATGGCTAGCAGTCTCATTTTAAAATATAAATTTACTCCTAAAATAAAGGATAATGACATTTTGTTCTACCTGAAAACTAGATTTAGGGATGAACTCAAAGTAGACTAAAGCCTGTAAATGCTTAGGAATAAATCAGTAGAGGCTCAGATGTGAGGGTTAATATTATTTATTTTATTATACAGAGAATTCTAAATAAAATGGCCCACTTTCACAAGATCATGTGATTGCTGCCATTGTGTCATTTCTTTCCATCCTCGTTCACAGTGTACATTTGTAGTCCAGTTGCATGGACGGGTTGTGTGTAGAGGATGTGAGGGAGACTCGCCACCTCCAGCACCTTACTGTTCTTAATAAGACTGTCAGTCCATGTCCTAATATTATTTTCTTATTGTTGAAGAAAAAGGCAAATTCTCTTTTAATATTTTCTTACTCTTTCCCCATCCAAATCAGTTTGTGAATTTTATGAGATATAAAAATATGAGACAGAGAAAGTGGTACCATTTTTATATACTGTATGACTTTCCACTCTTATTTAGGGAAAAAAAGTAGCGAAAACCTGATTCAGAGGGAAAACATAGATAAAATACTGACATTAATCCAAATTTTTTGTAAATATTTCAATCATGTACTATTTTTTCCCTTTTTGCTTATGTAGAATTGTTCTCATTTTAGGGTATCTCAGTGTATTGATTTATTGAAATGAATATATTCGCCATTCTTACTGAGTGGTCCCTTGAACAAAATTTAGTTTTCAGCTATTATCAGACTCTTGAAAACTAAGAGCAACCTTGAAAGAAGTGTACATTCATATTAATATGAATTACCTTTATACAGACTTCAGTGTTAGTGTCATCACAAAACATTTTGGGATCACATAGCCATTATTCTAGGCTATTTAGATGAACTCATTTCATTCCTTGAAGAGTACATCAGGTTTCTGATTATCTTTACAGTTTCTGTTAAAAGTACAACTTAGAATTGAAGATGGAAATAAAAATTGCCATACTTTTCCCACACAAGTGCCATTAATAATAGTGTATTTTTGCTTATAAATAGGTTAATTTAATATTTATGCTATAGTTAGTTTATAGATAACCACATATTTATGTATGTAAACCTTTTTTACATATATGTATATACATGGAAAGGAAAGGAAATGAGTCTATTTATAAATCTTTTGGCAATTATATCACTAATGTAAGTGATTCTCTGTTAATTTCTTAGAAACAGCCATCTTCTGAGTCTTACTTTAGAATAATTAGGTCTTTTACAAGATGGATTTTTAGAAATATGTGTCCCCCTGAGAATTCATATTCCACATAGACATTATGGCCTTCTTAGCACATAAAAACTCCCTACTCGAGGCTACTATTTCCCTAGCAAATTTAACGTTCTACCTTATATGCAGAGATTTGAAATTCTAAATGGATTAGAGAAATTTTAGTCTTGATCAACTTGAAACAAAAAATTGGTTTGGCCAATTTAAAATTTAAGGTATTTAAATTATAATTCTCAAAAATGGCTATTGTTCTAGAAGGTTGCTTTTAAAAATAGTGCACTGAGATTAATTGATCTATTCCTAGTTGACCTTTACAGTTAAGAAATTCTGAGTGGATGGATATGTTTCATTAATGAGCACCTGACTTATTGGCATTAAGGAATGATACTATTTGCTATCATTTAAATAAGACTAATAGAATTACATGATTTGTTTAAGGATATGTATTAGTTTAAATAGGAACAATAAGCCATAAATATTTCCTTTCTTTAAGGATGAAAAATTTGATGAAATTCTAATTTATTATCATTTGTTCACATTGAGAACAAATTTGTTCCATTTCTAAGCTATCAAACAAATAAGACCAATGAGTCAAATAGTTAATCTGGTAGGCTGTTAAATTTGATCTTTGTATTGAAATTCGTGTGATAAATATCACTAACAATGAATTCCATATAACTGCCCTCTCTGTCATTTTTTCTTATTCAGTCCTCATCATCAACTTATAACAAGTTGATATGGAAATATAGAGAGCATATTTGTTAATTTAAAACTTAATTTACTACTGTAGTCATAGTTATTGGTTTATGCTAGCTCTGCAGTATGATTTATGCTAAAAACAGGTATAGAGCTGGCCACTCTCTTCATTCCTGTATCATAGGATTGAAATTCAGTTGATAAAATTTAAAGGAAAGAAGTTTTTACAGTTTAGTGTAGCTGTGCCTGTTTTGTGTCTTTGTTGTGATAGCTCTTTGGTAGTTAAATTATATTCAGTATCTCCAAACTAAATTAATATGTTTAGATGAGCAAACATTCTATTTTAAGCATTTTTAGCCAGTCTTTTTGTACAGTTTTAGGTAAATTTTCTTTCTTATAAGGTAAGATTGTTTATATTCTTTTATAATGTAGCTTTCCTTTTTTCTTTGCGCAAGTCTAATGTATTAACATAATTTTCTCTACATTTCTAAGCTCATTATAGTTTTGGAAGGAAAATATACTAAGATGTTTATTTATAATTGTGTTTTTTAAACAGAGAGTGAAAAATAAATCATTGGAGGATGTGGTTATGTTAAATGTTGACACAAACACTTTAGAATCACCATTTAATGACTTGAGCAACCTACCGAGTGATGTGGTAAGTCTGAAGGATATTTTGCGGCAAACATATATATATATATATATATATATTTATATGTTTTCTCCTGGACCTTTAAATTACCAAGAGTTATTTTTCCTACTTTCTCTGTCTGAAATGAAAGGGTTGGGTATGTGCACGGGGTGTGAGAGGAATCAATGGAGATTCTATATTTAATATTTTTACCTTTTGGCAGTTGAGGAGATGTTGCATGGAACATGATATTCCTTATCGTAAAAGTAGGATCATAATTAAAAAGCTGGGTGCATTCATTAGGCAGAGTTTCTTTAAACGTAAGTCTCTTCATCTCATCTTAATCATTATATTACAAAGTAGGCATTTCTGTCTGCCTAGTAGCATGTCTTGCAAAAGAATGAGCGAGTTTTTGAAGGCAAGAAGAAGAAGGGGGCCAATTATCGGCTTTTGCTTCCTTGCCACCTGCCAGCGCTTTTCCTTTTAATTAATGATCTGATGGCACTGGTCAATATAATAAGAAATGCTTGTACAGTTGGGGTCAGAAAATTCTGGCTTTGATCTCCCTCAACTTTCTGAAACATTTATTTGTTTTCTCTAAATTATTTCAGTTTTATTTTAATCTTTTCTATCCTGCTGAGGGCTGCAAGAATGAAAACCTACAATGTTTGTCATTGGCTTTGGCAGAGCAAAGACTGCTTACTTAGAATTCTATTTGTAAATTAAACTGCAAACCCAGTTTGTCATAAAAGACATCTGATCCTTTTGAAATGACGAAAACTGTCTTTTGTCTGTAAAGGCTGATAAATTAAGTGCCAGTTCTCTTCTGGTCTTTGATCTTGCAGAGGGTTTGTGTGTGTGTGCATGTGTGTGTCTGCAGCTTATAATAGGATATATTCTGTATTTCGTGTTAAATAGTCTCCAAAAGTGCATTTTTTGGCCTCGTGTTCCTTAGAACAGAGCAAAAATGCAAACTAGTACTATTTCTGTATATGTTTTAACGGCTCTTTAAAAATGTCTTGATAATATAGTTAAAATAACTGCCCTTTAAAAATATCCACTTTTTTCAGGGATATTAAAATATGGGAATAAAAAACCTTCAGAATATATTTTTATGTAATATTGCAAGTACTTTGAAATTATTTTTAGTAAGTTTGAAAAAGTGAACTTAAAATCTCAAACTCAAAAAATACAATACTACTAGCCTTGATTGTTTATATGCCTGATGATAGCAAAAAGATGATTTTAAAGTTCAAGTCAGATTATTTATGCCTATCAAAACCTAAAATAGTTTCTGACCTTGAAACAAATTAAATTGAACTACTTTATCTTACTGTAGTAAAATTTATGCTATATGTGAACAAATCCAAACACAGGCCAGTGAAGAATTTTATTATCTTTTTAGCTCATTATAACCAGATTGCCTCATTATAAAAATTTTGCAGAAGCTGCTAGAAATGATTAGAGTTATTCATTTAGAAATCCATCAAAGTATTCTTCATTGGATAGAGAAATAATTATGAAAATAAAGTCCCAACTTTTAAGAATATTCTCCTTAATGTGCATGTATTTCCTACTGTTAATGCCCTAAGGAGAAAGGATTGTTCATTTAAATAAAAAAAAGAAGAAGAAAAGAAAAGAGAGAAAGAAATCAGCTTTTTTGTGTCATTAAAATTTTTATAGTCAGCTTCAGTGACAGCTGATTCTTTCTTTGAGAAAAACAATCTTTAAATAGTAATTTTTTTGATGGTTGATTCCTTTTTAGTTGAGGAGTATTAGTTTCCTAGTAGAATTAGATTATTAAAACATTTATTTAAATATATGAAGAAGTCAAACAATATTCACAAAATATAAAAGCCTAAATATATAAAATGACAACGTGGGACTATCTCTTGTTTACCTATAAGCAACAGTTAACTAAACATAACTGAAATAGTAAAAAATATTCATAGAAAGGAACACTGCAAGATCATGTAGATATAACTTTATGTATGCTTGAAATTAGGGGCCACAGACTTACAGACAAATTTGAAGCATGAATAAATGTAAATAGCTCTGAACTGGAGCTATGACTATTGACTAGAAGTATGAGATGTTATAAAGTGATAGTCATTTTCTAAAAATATTTTAGGTAATTGCTTGTTTAACCCATCTCTAATAAATTTAGCTTTTTCATCATTCTATAATTGTAAATGTTTTAAGTGAGATGTGTTAAAATCACAAATGAACTTACTGAATTTTTTGTGATTTGAATTAATAAAATATACTTGAAGCCTGAAAAATACTTCTGTTGGTATTGTTTGATTATTTAATAAATTAACTGATATTTAGATGGAGACCTTTTAAAATCATTCACCAAAGCATTTAAATTACACGTACAGGCTAGAGGACTTTCTATGCATGTGCACTCTATTACTGTGTCAGCTTGACCAGTGGTCTTGGCTGTTCAGAGGTCAGTGGTCACAGTTGTCCTGAATTACTACTTCTTTTTTCCTGTGGACCCTCTGCTGTGTTCCATGCTGTAATCTTCTTAATGGCTTCATTCCAATATTCACACATAATATTTTAGATTTATTGACTGTTAGAAATACTACCATGCCAGTAGCAGTTCCGCTACTCTTAAGGTATTTAAAATTGGAAAAATAAATCAGGGCAAAGCTTTCAGAAATCCTTTGTTTTCCTTAAGGGAGAGGAAAAAACTCTCTTCCTGTCTTCTGACAAGAACACTTGTTTTTCGATTTCATCATTTCACTATAGATTTGGATCATAAAAAGGAAAAAAACCCAAATTTTATTGGGAGTGATTTTAACGATATTGATTATTACATGGAATAACTTTTAAAAGCAGTAGATCCATTAAAATACACTTTTGTAGTTTTTGTCTATGAATACATTGTGATTTTATTTTTTAAGTGGCTATGCCAAATGCAGATACCTTCGAACACATGTAGTTTCAGTGTTTTGAAGTAAGCAAGTAAATTTTAGGGCTATGTAACAACATCCGTTGAAGTTAGTGTTATTGCAGTATGTTTTTAAGTGTGGGAAAAAAGAACCAGTTGGATTTAAATATAACATTTGAAATCTCAAATGAATTCATTTTAATTTAAGAAAACACTCTATTGAGACCCTCCCATTCCAAATATATACAAATTTAGTTTCAATTATGTAATACTTTTAAATGTTGTATTTCTAAGCTATTACTGCTCATTTTAATTTTTATCAACATTTTTAAAAGTAATTGGGAAAATTGTTGCTATTTTGAAAATAAATAGAGCAAGCCACTTGTAAAATTAAGCTAATTAGAATTGTGATGAGATTTAGGAAATCTGTCTTCATGTGAATTTTGCTAAAACAATTATAAACTAAATCTTGTAGATGAAAGCAGGTTAGAATTGACATCTGAAAAAGTTACATACATTAGAATATTCAGTACTAGGAAAGTGAATTTTGGCCTATATTGCTTAACTGTCTTTTAAATAATATTAACTCATTAGATTGTAAGAAATCATATCGTCTGAGACAGGTTAATATACTTATTCCTGTTTTAGATAAGAAGATGAAAGCACAGAAGGTTTACTGTTAATGGTGTTTCTAAAGCTGTGGCTCATGTAGGTTGATCCTCAGACTTAAGCCCCCAAACACTAGACCATGGTCCGTCTCGGGAGAATGTGACTTGCAGCGCAGCGAGTTCCTCTCCATTCTACTCTTGCTAGAGAGATGTCAGTAGGATGTATTTGATTGTTAGGATTGTCAGCACTGTTTGAAAAACTGATTTTCATCTTATGTATAATACTATTAAAAAATGATTTTCTATTTTCTGTTCTGAGAGTGTGTAGAAAATGTGTACACTTAAGAGTTATTCTACAATTCACTGCAGACTGCGGTATGTTATAGGATAGCTGCATTTGGTATGAAGCATATTTAATTACTAAAACACTGAAAAGACCTTATTATAAAATGGAGTCATCTGAAATACCGTGCGTCTTACAGTGAGGCATTCAAGTAAGGAGTAAGTTAATGGTTTTATTGTGATACGAAAAGAAAGACAATTTGCTCTATATCGCTAAAAATCATTAAAAGTCTAAAGAACTGGAGAAAAACCCCCAAAACTCTGACTTTCAGTAAAATTTTTAGATATCTACATTTAAGTGAGTTAAGTTAGGAATAATTTTGGAAAAGAATTGGCTTTTTTAGAGAATTTTTGTAAATCAATTAAAAAAATTAAAGTATATAGACAAATTTAACTCTCAACCTTACAAAGTCAATAGATATGTTTAATTCGTTGGATATTTCTTCTAATCTAACATGAAGGTTTAATATGTTAAATTTTCATAATATATGTTATAGAGAAAAAAAATGCCTCAGAGAATATTATATTAGTTCCAGGTTTGCCACAGCTCTGCTATAATCCTTATCGTATTTAACAGTAAACAAAGTCTCCAACAAGTTTCTAGAGTGACCAGGTTAGGAAAATAACACAATTTCATTCAGGTTCTAGAGTAACTTGGCGAACATTTTCTTTAGTTGAGTAGACATGAGGATAAAAATACTGCTTTCCCTTGGCCCCTGGAGAGTGGAGTCGTGCTCGCTCTGTCTCCAGCATCTAGAATCCAGACGTCTAGGTGAGCTTTGCCCTGTCACACAGCCTGGGTGCGGTGATTTGTAAACAGGAGGCCTTCAGTGAATGATTGAAGGGAAATAGAATTGCATTTCTTTTATGTTGTAAGTAGACATTGCTTTTAAAGTCCCTCTTTAGAGTACTTCCTAGAACATTTTATAAGGATATTTTCATCTCATTTTCATAGTAATATAAGGAAGAAACCTGGAAGCATGTTTAATATATACTCTTTTGGCTATGAATGCAACTTTTTGTTTCCTCTCTGGAAAAGGAGACCATGTTGTGATGGCAGTCATTGTGCTTCTGCGTGCTATTTTGGGTGTCTGCAGAAACTTACCATTCTTTTAAATAGTTATTTTCAGAGATATGATTGTTTATAAAAGCTTTTTTGTTTGCAAGTAAACTATTATAGATTTTGCTATTTTTCCTATTTTCTTGATGGGTATTTTTTGGTATAAACTTTAAATACCAAAGCAAAACAGAACAAAAACAGAAAACCTTAGTTAACGGGGCTTCCCCAAGATTTAAAAGATCTTTGTGATTTTCTCTCAGCTGAGTGAGAGAACCTGTCCCTCCCGCTGCAGTGATCCGGGCGCTAGCAGCCTCCTGTCTGTATCTCTGTGCTTTCGCCATTTTGAAGTTGATTTACAGTTTGTTCTTATTAGTGATCGTAAGTGCTCCTGAAGTTCCTTGGTTTTCTCATGGCTTTTCATTTCCAACTAAATTACCTAGCCTTTCTCCTAATGTCTTTTTTTTTTTTCCTGAATCATCTTAATAGCAAGCTTCTCTCTCTTCTTACTGCTAATATGTATATATATATATTTTTAAATGTAAAGACCTTGATTTTGGCTTTAAAAGTTATTTCCCATTTGTTTCTAGTCCTTTAAGTTCTTGACTTTTCCATATTCAGGAGACTTTTTGTGTGTGTGATATTGTGAACACTGTCACAATAACAGTTCCCAAATCTTGCTATCCTAGTGACTTGGTGAATTATGCTCCTGGGCCCCATCACAGATTTACTGATCCAGTTAACTAGAGAAATTAATGTAAAAGTGTTCCTAGAATAAATTGTTAATTTGTTCATTCATTCATTGAACAAATATGTATTTATTTTTTATTTTTTTAAAGATTGGTACTTGAGCTAACAACTGTTGCCAATCTTCTTCTTCTTTTTTTTTTTTTTCCTGCTTTTTTTTGCCCCAAAGCCCCCCAGTACATAGTTGTATATTTTAGCTGTGGGTTCTTCTAGTTGTGGCATGTGAGACACCACCTCAACATGGCCTAATGAGTGTTGCCATGTCCGCACCCAGGATCCAAACCCTGGGCCACCGAAGCGGAGCACGAGAACTTAACCACTCGGCCACGGGGCTGGCCCCTCAACAAATATTTATTGAACACCTGCTATATGCCTGTACTGTGCTAGGAGCTTAGTGAACAGGATGGTATATACACTGCCCTCCTGGAGCTCACATTCCATTTGTCTGAGCCCAACCATGTGGCCACACCAAGTCACAAGGGATGTTGGAAATAACTGGGTTAACCCAGCTAGGTTTATCAGGCACCAGTCAAAACTTAGGATTTCTATTACCAAAGAAAGGGAGAGTGGATGTTAGTGGACTGACAGCCATCTCTTCCATAAGTAAGCTGAAGTGAAAATAATTGTAACCAAGCTGACATGCCATTTTTCCCAGTCTACAAACTCAGATCAGCCTTTTGTGGTCTAGTCAAGCTCAATGTGTCAAAACATTTGTTTGCAGAATTGGCCCGAGTGATGACTATGAGTAAACCAAGGAAAGTGGGAAGAGGAGGAACAGGATGTACAAAGCTTCTGCTGTGAGGAAGAGGTTGGCAAATTCAAAAAATGGAAAGAAGTCCTGTGTAGCTGTAGTAAGATGAAGAAAAGAGAGAGTTAGGCAAAATGAGATTGTAGAGAGAGGCAGGATTGAGATCATAAAAGACCTGTAGTTCGTGTTAAGGATCTTTGAACTTACTGGAAATTCATTGGAGGCTTTTAGCAGAGGTATGGTGATCTACTTCGATTTCTAAAAATATCATCTTGAATTCTGGGTCCTGACAATTATTGGATATAAGAAATGAAGCAGGAAGATGAGTTAAGAGGCCTCTTGCCGCAGTCTAGGTAAGAGATGATAGTTGCTTGGACTTGATAATGGCAAGGATTTAGACAAAAGTGGACAGATCTGAAATCTCTGTTGGAGGTTGAGCTGACAGGGATTGGTGATGTATTGCATATGGGAACTGAGAAAGGATGAAGTGTTGAAGAGGACCATCAAGATTCCTTTTCGAGCAACTGGATGAATGGAAATGGCATTGATGTTAGAGACACTGGCATGACATTGAGCTTGAGGTGTTTTTGAGGTGTTAAGAGGAGTTTTGGTTGTCTTAATTTTCAGATGCCTCTGAAGGGAAAACAGTTAGAGATGACAGCATCTTAGTGAGATTTTGATAGGTAATTTAAGCATACAGAGAAACAGTGTAATGATACCCTCTGCAAATGTATCCTATGCTTTTCATTTAATAAATATTAAAGGTTCCTGTTTTAATCCTTAAATAGCAGCTTGTTAGAAAATTATATTAAGAGGGAAGGGTCTATTTTGTTTCTTAAAAAATTGAACATTAGAAGGATTAAAGAAGTATAGGATTTTAATATCTGATTCATATGATAACCATAACATGTTTCATGGGAGAATAAAAGATTTTAACTGTGTAACTTTTTTCTAAAGCATATGATTATTTGGAGCGTTAACTTTTCTAAATGTATGTAGTTTCTCAAGTGTGGTTTAGTTATGTGAAAGGAGATATTTAAAAACATCATAGGGTGTTTAAGTTGTGTAGTTATCTAAATATTATTTCTGAACATTTGTTTTCACCTTCTGTTCTTTACCTTGATGTTTCTCTTTGCGATCGTAAAAAGTAAAATTTAAAATTCTGGGTATAGTGGTTAGTTTATTTTTCCTGAAAATACTCATCTAAAAGTCAAGAGAAAAATCTGTTACTTCTCTAAAAAACTCAGCTCCTGTATATACTCTGCCTTCCTGACTCCCAGTTGACATAATTACTTCATTACTCAGACTGTGTGCATGTGGCCTGCACTGTTCTAATTTATACCTGTTCGCTATGTTTACTCATGTAATTCCCTCCTTTTATTCATAGTCACTTTAGTGCTAAGAGGGTAAAAGTGGAGAGTTAGTGGTAATATTATTCATGTTGCAGTGAACTCCCACTGTGCTCAAACCCAGGTTGTAACTCTCCCCTGGATGGCTGCTTAGAGGCCTGAATTCTCAGTGTATGAAAGGAATTGAAGCATTTTATAAGAGCAATGAAATGATATCTGTTTCTGAAATTCTTTTCACTGTTTTAACTTTTTTTGGGTCTAGTATAATACTTCATTAGACAAAAAATAATTTATTTACAGACTGAAAAATGTCATAATAAAATAAAAGATAAGTTTTGAAGTAATCTTTAGCCATTGGAGATTGAAGCATGCCTACTTTCTTAAGAATAAAAAGAGAAAACAATTGATACCTTTTCAGTATCAGTTGATACTTTTTCAGTATCACATAATAGGATTGTGTGATAATAGCCGTGTGACTAATAAGGTTCCAAATGTTTTTCTGAATTTAGAGTTATGTGTGAGTCTAAACTTTAGGATTTTATGGGCAGATATACATTTATTTCATAATTAAACTTAGAAGTTTGAAAACTAAGGCAGAAAATGCTATTTCCCAGACCAAGTATTGAAAATGTGCAGAAGAGACATCACTGTTTTTTATAGGTAAAAACTGCTGAAAGCTAATTACCACTGCAAAGGGCCATAGTAACTGTTGATAATTTACTCCAGTGATCTAAAGGACAGGAAAACAGCAAGGTTGACACAATCTTTTTATATTAGAGTAATATCCTTGTATCTAATTCTGACTTTTAAAAACAATTTCATTTTTACTGGCTGTTTTTGAGCATTCATTTGTACATATAGAAACACTTAACTCAGCCATCCTTCTGCTCTCTGAAAAGCAGGAACAATCTCAGATCTACTGATAGTCGAAGCCCAGCTAGAGTAGGTCAAGGAAAAACTCTTTTTATGCAGTTTGTAAAAATTGAAATAAATTAGAAATAGGCAAAGGAAAAATGTAAGCGTATTTCTTGCTAGGCTGTTTGTCAGTCTCACCGGTCTGTATGAAATGAGATAGGACGTTCCCATAGAATAGCACTGGCCAATAGAACATAATATGAGCCACATATGCAATTTCAAAATTTCTAGTAGCTATGTTAAAAAGTAAAAAGAAATAAGTGAAATTAACTTTAATAATTTATTTAGCCCAATACATTAAAAACAGTATTGTTTCATCATGTAATCAATATAAAAATTATTAATGAACTATTTTTCCTTTTTATGGGTGCTAAGTCTTCAAAATCTGGTGTATATTTTATACTGACAGCACATCTCAATTTGGACTAGTCACATTTCAAGTGCTTGTATATCTAGTGGCTACTGTATTGGACAGCACAATTCTAGAACAAGGGTTTTCTTTTTCTTCCCTATTTTCGACAAAGGTCCCAAGGGAGCTCGGGAGCTGTCATTGACTGATTTCGGAAGTGAAGACCACGTATTTATGATGTCGTTAGGAAGGGCTTGTGGCAATGGGATTAGTATCCTGGATAACTTAAACAGTCAAGGACTCGGGGTAACAAAGGCTAAGGAGGAGTTTGACTTGCCTCCATTCTCTGGAACGTATGTGTTGTAATTGTCCTAAGACTTGATTTGGGGAGAAGTGAATTGTCAGTTTCATGTTTTGTAGAAAAATAACACTTTGAGGAATTTTCTTTTGCAAAAATATAAGACATGACATTTTTAAATATGTTCTTTATTTTCTACAGTAGAAATTTAAAAATAACCCATTTTTGTAATACCTTGAAAGACTAGAATCATATTCCTTCCATCATAAGCCTTTTTGGGGGGATGATAATTAAATACGTGTATTGGTATTCATTCCCATTGTTTTTTCTTTAAAGGTATTTGAAACTTAAAAACATTACAAACTTCAGAATAAAAGACATTGTCAGAAGATTCGATTTTGCATCCTTCAGCTATATTTATTGTTTGAATATGTGGATTACCTAAAAATGTGCATTTATTGAGATTAGATTTTGATAATAAAAACTTCCTCTTAAATGAATCCTGGTTTATGCACTTTGTGGGCTAAATGAATTAGGCTCTAAACTTTTATCTGAATCTATGGAGCTTGGATAGAAATTGAAAAGATCACAGCTATGGGGAGAAGACCTATCTGCAAAGGCCTTTCTGCATAGATTATGAACATCATAACTCAATAATTTTTTCAAAACTATGGTTATAATTGGACCCAATGGGGGTCCCTTCCTTTGATCAGATCACAGTAACTGTGACTTTACACTGGAAAATGTCACTACTGTGAAGGTTTATCACCTGTAGAGCTAGTCTTTCCTCTGATGCTGTGTTCATTTCTCATTAGCATTATTCAAAGTTTCGTTGTTAATTAGGTTGACACTTCAATTGCAATCATCATCTACAAGAGTAGTCAGGACTGCTTGCATAAAGAAATAAAAATATTCCTTTTTGCATATATGTGTAAAGGAGAAGTAACATTACTTTGTTATCTGGTAGTTTTGTAAGGATAAGAACATGCTCTGTTAACGAAGCAATCCAGTCAGAATTTTTCCCATCAGATTTTTTTCTCAAGAAAACAGATTTTTTACACGACTTCATGTTCCCATATAAAGCATTGATGAGAAATGTATAGGAGCATCAATATTTTTTAAATGTACAGGGTGTAGTTTTTTATTATGCGTGAAAGGAATTGTTCAAATGAGTTGGATGCATAGGAACTATCACATCACCTCCCCCTTAAAAAATAAAAGTATACGTCAGGAGTATGATCGCACTTACAAAATACTTCTCAGTAAGGGGCCGTTCATAAGTAATGTGCATTCTCTAAAATACACAGAACCTGAAATTAAAGTATGGAAATATATGAAAATTGTACCAAATTTAGGTGCTTTTTAAAATTATGTAGATTTTTAGATAAGTTTTTCTTTGATTTAAAGACATTAATATATTTATTTTTTGGTGAGGAAGATTGGCCCTGAGCTAACATGTGTGCCCATTTTTATTTTATATGTGGGTTACTGCCACAGTGTGGCTCCGTGAGCAGTGTAGGTCCACACCTGAGATCTGAACCCACGAAACCAGGCCACTGAAGTGGAGTGCACCTAACTTAACTGCTATGCCACTGGGCTGGCCCCAAAACATTAATGTTTTAATTTGATTACTGGTTCATAAGGCAATGACATTGAACTTAAAACCTGCATATAGCAGTGGAAAAAACTGGACAGAACTGGGTTTAAATCTCAGTTTTGCCACTTATTAGCTATGTAGTGAGGGCAGATTGATTCACATGTTTGAGCTCTTATTTCTTCATTCATAAATGATAATATGAATGCCTTTCTTAGAAGACTGTGAAGGTTAAATGAGACAATACATAACAATTTGTATAACATAATTCTTTACTCCTGGTAGGTTCTCAATAACTTTAACTTCTCTCCCCTCTTTTTATCTAATAATGGTGAAAACTATTCAACAAATGACTGGAAAATTACATATGCAAATGAGGCCTCCAAAAATAATATTAAATGGTAAGTGATCCTGGAGGACCTGTAACAAATAACCTTATATCGGAGAAATGAACTGTACCCAACCGGCTTCCTCTCAAAACAAGTAGACACATGTTGTAATTGCTAAAAATCTGCAGAAAAGTGGCTCACGAGCAGTTTACTGTAAAATAATTAAAGCTTATTTATGTCAAAAGGCCTTGGGAAAAAAAGAGAGCATAAACCAATTTGCATTAGCACATTACTATCGGCTCCTGCTTTCGTTTCAATTAACAGACCAGCAGGTGCTCTCTGCAGTTAAAAAGATAAGCTATCAGGAGGAGGATGAGTTTTTGGCTGACCTGCAGACACTGTGGTTTGCCTGCTGATTGGGTTCGTACCTCGCTGTACCAATTTCTGAGGTGTTAATTTAACTATTCCTCTCCGTCATGCAGGTCTCGGCCCTGAAAAGTAAACTGAAGAAGCAGTCTACAGCTACGGGGGATGGAGTAGCCAGGGCCTTCCTTAGGGCACAGGCTGCTTTGTTTGGATCCTACAGAGATGCACTGAGATACAAACCTGTAAGCGTTTTATTTCATCACTATTTTAATTTGCTTTTTTATGGTTCTTTGGAATGGGGCAGAAAAAAGAAGCAGTTTAATATCACACCTTAAAAAAGTATCATAAAGGTCTTTTAAAATCCAGAATAATATGCTTTAAAACATTACGTTCTGTCTCCAATTTATTGACTTTTTGGTTTTAATTCTTTTAGCAGCCTTTAGGTAATATTTCCCACATTCTTTTGCATATCACCTTATTTATCGTTCTGAAGTTGGAATACTTACCTCTTAACTAATTAATGAATTGTGCTAATGCATCTTAAAGTAACTGATCTTGTTAAGATCATTAAGAAATTAACCAGACAGTTGGATTCATTAGATTAATGAGTTTAGAAATGACAAGTACAAAGTGAAAATTTTAAAATATTAGAACTTGAAAATTTTGCCATATTTAGAAATTTATTGTCTTCCTAATTCATAACATTTTTCTAAGAGGGCTTATCTATTTAGCATATCCTAGCTCATTTGGCCATTTCTTTTTTGTTTAATACCCTAAAAATCATTATTATGTATAATTGTAGCCAAGTTTTTAGATAGTCTCAAAGGTACAAATCAAAATATATTTGTTTTTGTCTCTGAATTATTTGTTAAGTATGTTAGTCTGATTTTATGAAAATTATTACACTGTCCTTCCATGACCAAATAAATAAGTTATAATGGATAAAAAATATTGAGGTAGTAATAAGTAATAAGACCTGCTGTCTGATAGAAATTCCACCATTATTAAGCTGTGTAACCTTGACCCTTTTCCTTACTCTCTCTGGACTTTGATCTTATTTGTAAAATGAAAATTCTTATACTTTCCCGGTCTGCCTTTCAGGATTAGTGTGTAAACCCTATCACAAACCGTAAAGCACTAAACAAATGTGAATGGGTTATATCCTTTCTAAACTGACTTCCAAATTAGTAGTTCCCACCCAGTGTGTCTTATACCTCTAAGGAGTTACTGAGTTATTAGAAGGAGTCGTTAAAGGTATGGGCAGATCAGCTGCTGTGTCGAGTTAAGGACATGTCTAATTTGCACGCTGATCTCTTTGAAATATGTGTATAGTTTTTAAAGCATTATAGAACTCATAGTACTCTACACAGATACATATCTCACATGGGCGAGTCTTAAAAAATTGACAGTTATAGATCCTAATGGAAATCAGTCATCCATACGCAAAGAGCATTCATATTACTGAATATCAGTTAAAGCATAAAAATGAGTTTGAAAGACAAGATTAGTGATTAAGTTGTCAAATTTTTTTAAAGAGGGATTGATTCTGAGTTTACAGTACAGGAGGAAAAATTAAAAGTATCACTCTGCTTGAATTTTCCATGTTTAAATACTTATTAATCTTTATAAGCAAATTTTCTTTTCATTTTCCTTTTTAAATTTATAAAGACTTCACATTTGAGGAAAGCAAATTGAAGAGAAAGTTTTCTTAAATGATTTAAATTATCAATGTGTTAGGTGTTGGTTGAAATTATAAAAATATCCCATTTTTAATATTAATTACTATAGTTTTTATAGCTTAATGTTCTTCTCCTTTGAGCTTAATTGAGCAGATAGGGGTACAAGATTTCTATGACTTTGCCTTTTAAAAAAAAAAGATTGAAAGCCAAATTCCCAATATCTTTGGGAAAATATGTAATTTCATCATAGAATATCTTTCCGGTTTGTTGATTGCATCTTATTATAAATTTATTTGTTGATTTATTCCACATTTTTTCTTTTTGTGTTTGATGTTTTCTGCTTCCTTTTTTACTGCTAGTTCTTTCTGGGAGTTGGGGGGCAGTATTTTCCTTCTGTATGCCTTTACGTTTCTTTTGACTCAGTCTTTGAATGAAAGCTTAAATTTTGAAGTATACTGAATGTATTCAGACAGTTTTTTCCATTTATTTCAAAAAGAAATAGTTTTTAAGGAAAAACAATATATTTCTTTGTGTATAAAATATTTTTTATTGTTTTAGGCATTATCTTGACAAATTACACTGTATTCTAATTTATTAAAACTGCATTTACTTTTTATTTTATGAACTCTTTTTGGACACATATAATAGGCATATATCTTTGATATATGTTCTGATGTAAAAAAAAAGAGCCACATTTAGAAGTTACAGTTTTTTCATGGTTTTGTCTCTTTTCATAAATATATTGCAGTAGTGTTCTCTAGCTCTTAGAGTACAATTGGAAAGGGAAAAATTACTACATAGCTTTAAATGGATATGAATTCTTTAATTAGGTATTACATTTCAAAATTTCAGGATTGTTTATACACATATAGAAATGAACCAGTATTTCCCTTACATTTCACAAGATTAAACCTGCTGATTAGGCCTGTGACTGAGCAGGGTCTCAGGGTCCTTCCCTCCCCCTGGCATTCAGGGCCCTTACAGTGGGCAGCAATCTGTGTCTTCCTTTACTTTCTTCCTAAACTCTGGCTCAACGCAGAGAATGCCACCTGAGGCTCCAAATGTCCCAGGCTTCTCCAGCTTCCAGTCCTTTATTTATAATGTCCTTCCTTCCTGACAGCGCTTGTATCTTTCTCGCTTTTAATGGATCTCATTCCTTCCTGGTCCTTGAAGCTGTAGTTCATACTGACCATTTCTTTCTATGAATTAATTATACTTATTTTCTTTAACACATTTCTTCTCCCTTTTAAATATGTTATTATAGTTCTTGTTTTTTTACTGATATTCATAATTATTAATTGCTATTAAAACAATAACTGACGGGGCCGGCTCCGTGGCCGAGTGGTTAAGTTCTCATGCTCTGCTGCGGCGGCCCAGGGTTCGGATCCTGGGTGTGGACATGGCACTGCTCATCAGGCCACGTTGAGGCGGCGTCCCATATCCCACAACTAGAAGGACCTGCAACTAAGATATACAACTTTGTACGGGGTAGGGGTTGGGGAAATAAAGCAGAAAAAAAAAAAAGATTGGCAACAGTTGTTAGCCCAGGTGCCAATCTTTAAAAAAAAAACAAAAACAATAACTGACCATTGAGCACCCACTGGGTACCAGGCAATGATAAGTCCTTTAGATAAACTCTTCAAAATATTACCCTTTTCATTTTAGAGTTGACGGAAATGGTATTCATAGAGTTTAAATAACCTTACTAAGGTTCCTCAGCCACTAGTGGGGCCTGAATTTGAATCTGCACTTCCTGCAGTCCCACTCTTGGTTCAGTGTGGCATATTTCTCTTCTATCTGGCCTCCATTATTATTTCTTGCACACCTTGAGATAAGTATCCTGAACACACAGTTCTTCTAAATGAAGATGCAGGGAAGGCATTCAGTGTACACTTATGGAAAGACTAAAATGATACAAAGTGTTAGGAATTTTCTCAAAAGAAACAAATGGCGTAGGCATCTCATAGTGTGTTTATAAGTGGGGGAAATAATTTGTGATTACCCTGTTTCCATTTATAGTTTGCCTACCTGGAGTAACTGGCACCGCTCAAACTGCCTCTTCCCGCCAGTCTTCCACAGTAGCACTGGGAACCAGTGGATATGGAGCTGGGTGGGAAGGCCCTCCAGGATGATCCGAATGTTCATTTTCACATGCAGATACTGAAGACATATGCTGTAGACTGCTAAAGAGTAATTTATTTTATAAATCAAGCATTTAGAATGTCTGAGTGATAACTAAATACGTTGTTAGTTTTCACATAGGGCCTACTTTACACTTTCTAAGTGACACACTGGCGTGGTTGACAAATAAATTGTACCTGCTCTTAATTATAGAGAAAAATTTAAAACTCCTTCAAGTTGTTGGAAAGTGACTTAAGTGAAATAATGGATATTATGCTTTTTTGAGATTTTAGCCAGTGGCAAGTTAGCTATTTAAGAATAAAAAATGTGAGATCAAATAAATGTGCTAAATAAATTGAAGTAAAAGTGATAAGAACACAGACTCTAGAACTAGACAGACGGGCTCAAATCCCCATTCTGGGACTGACTAGTTATATGGCTTAGGGCAAATTAACTGCTCAGTGCTCTAGTTTCCTCATGTGAAAAAACAAAAAAGGTAATACTGCTTATTGGGTTGTTTAGAGGAGGATAACATGAGTTCATGCGTATAAGTTACTTAGAACAGTGCCTGGCAAGTAGTCAGTGCTCTGTATATTAGCTGTTACTATTAAAAATGACATTTTGTAAGTAGTAAATTTGGTAAGGAAAGTCCCTTAACATAAGTAAAATAAAGTACCCTCTTCTGATCCCCAAAAGAAAAACATTGTCATAAATATGAGAATACTTTTAAATGATTGCATTAAATAACTAATAAAGGGTATTAAGTTGTACCTCTGTGTATCATTTGTGTCACAAGCTATTAAAAATAAAAGTTAAATTTTTGACCAACAGCTAATGCTAAAGAAATGTTTGCCTGAGTCAAACATTGCTTAGAGTATCCAAAGGCACATACTTGATTATCCTGTCTCAGAGCAGAGAAGTAACACTCAGATCTGTTCCTTTGACTACCTAGAGTGCTGTCATTTGTTTCAGTCACTCAAGGTTTTCTAGGCTGCTGTGAGCCCTGCTCATGGATAAAAAGTAAATTACTTTTAAATAAAGATTGGTTAGTAATCTGGCGCTCTTTTTGGGAGGTTGGAAGTGTTGTCCTTCAGACATGTTTTTGGATTATATTTCTTTAAAATATTATCAGTAAGGAATGTTGTATTTTGTGATTAAGCTCAATCAATTTAAGCACAGGATTGGCATCCGTAATTTATGTGGCCATTCACTAAATCTTTGCCTTAAAGCTTCCATTTAACAAATTTGTAACTGTCAACTTGTTAGAGATTTAAAAATCCAAGTTGAAAAGCACCTTTTACTCACGCCTCACAGTTCATGGTTACTAAAACATTTTAGGCTTCTGCTCATCTCATTACCCAAGCTCAACTTTAGAGATGGTTGCCACCAACGAAATGTGTGTGTGTTTGGCTTTCTGATGGAATCTGGTTGCCTTTATGGAACTTCCTTTTCATTTGTATTATTATGGTTAGCAGAGAGGGAATTTTGCCTAGTTGCTTTAGCGAGAATGTAAAAGTGCCGCACAGCTCCTGTGGGTGGGGTAGGACTAGACTTCGACAGTCAGGGTTTGCGTCACTCTGATATGTTTCATGAAAACACGGTATTTTTCCCTCTAGAAATAGCTGTGTCTAGTTTAGAAAAAATTAATTTTTGTCGTCTTAACTTTCTGAATCATAGGCAAATGGAACATCAATAGCTATGTCAACAGATAGAATAACTTTAGGATAAACTCACAGAATAATATGTACAAAGAGAAGATTTTGCTGCTACTAATGATTAAAATTTATGATTTGAATACGAGACCCTTTTTTCATCAGTAGGTTTCAGCAATAGAAGAAAGTATTCTTTTCATGGTTAATAAACTCAGAGAGTAGACCTGCAGTAACTTACATAATAATAGCATTGGGACACTTGGAAGAAAAATGCTATAAATATAAAACCTGAAAAATCTTTTATTATTGTTTTATGTGGGAACCTGAATATATTTGAATATTTTCATGAAAGAACCAATAGCAGAGTCTTTCAGAAATTTAAAAATGTAAACATACTGTCAATATGTAGACATTTTTATTTCAATTCCTTAAGTAACAGTGATATTGCATATGAAGTCAAAGTACATTAAAGAAGTGAATAAGTATTATGTTGATGCTTTGTATTATATTTCACATCTTTGTAGAGTTCATTCTTCCTGATACCTTAATTTTGTTTCAGTATGGATTCTTACTAAGTCATACACATCCTAGTCTATGTTTTAAGTATTTTCTTGTTTTTGCTAAGTTTCCTACTCCAGAGGACAATGTAGAATGTGAAAGATATCCATTGTTAAAAACAAACAAAACTACTATATTAAGTCAATAATGATAATCACTCTGAAGCTGAGCATAATATTAGAGCAGGACAAACAACCCCATCTCACCCATATCTTACCTGTGCCTTAATTATCCTGTATAAATAATTCAAATAGTAACTATCGGGGATTTATTGAACACTCAAAATGCAAGATACTCTGTTGGGTACTATGGGGAATGCAAAGATGAATACGGATTTAGTCATAACCTCAAGAATTCACAGATAAGATTTATAAAAATAACTTTCAATACAAAGCAGAAAATAAAGTACTGAAAGAAAGACACAAAAGGTTCTGGATATTCAGAGGGAGGAGGGAGAATTTACTTCTTTCTGTTGAAAGTAATTCGAGACTTTGTGAGGCAGATCATGTGTTCCATATAGACCAGATTTATGCCACTGGAGGGCAGTTCTAAGTCATTTTTCTGCCACAACTAGTTGATGGGTCTTATTTAAATACCATCAGATAACGGTGACATACAGTTCCTAGCATACCCGGCTCCAGTGGTACCTCTTTCCTTTCTGCTTATTAGTCTTTATACAAGTGACTGAGTGTGACATCATTCTATGGATAATCTTGAGTCTGCCCTGATTAATATGTTTTAAAGAGTAAATCAGGTATGAACTTTGGTACTTTTACTATTATTAATTGCAAACTACCAAGTGAGCCTCATCATAGAGTACCTAATATGTTGTTGATTCATTCTTAATATGTGTTGACTGACATGATACTTAAGTGTAATAGCAAGTAATGTTGTTGCTTCCTTTCTGGAAAGCGTGGTTCTCTACTCTGTAATATGGAATTCTTTCCTACTCTAGTAAAAATTATATTTTCCTAATATCCTTCCATGGCCCTTCTGTAACATTCCATTGATATAATTTCAGTTTTTATTTATTTTTTTTAAAGATTGACACCTGAGCTAACATCTGTTGCCAATCTTCTTTTGTTTTTCTTCTTCTCCCCACAGCCCCCCGGTGTATATATGTATATTCTAGTTGTGAGTGCCTCTGGTTGTGCTAGGTGGGATGCCGCCTCAGCATGGCCTGATCAATGGTGCCATGTCGACGCTGAGGATCTGAACCGGCGAAACCCTGGGGCTGCTGAAGTAGAGCGCGCGAACTTAACCACTCGGCCCGGGGGCCATCCTCTGATTTGGGTTTTGATTCATCTCTGTTGCTTCATCACTGTTCCATGGAACAAAAATTCAGTTACTTTTCCATCATGTGAGACGTTTCCCATGAAGAGATTTTCTTTCCCACCGTGCTGTGTTTCTACCTGATTATTCTGTCTCCATAGAGTCATGTATTATTTTCTTAGTTTTTCTGTCAATGAGCAATATAACTTTTAAAAATAGGTTATAGATGAATATTTCTCAATTGCATAAATCGTTTTCCCTGAGTAGGGTGATAAGCTTAACTGTAATACTTAGCTCTATGCAAATAATTCCTAAATATATATTTAACAGCACATTTTCTGAACTTGACACTTACAAACATTTGTACTACATATCTCCGTGTGCCCTTCAGGCACCTTGCTTGCCTTAGCATGCTTTAGCAGATATTGTTGGTGCCCTGCCCAGATGCTCTGTCCTGGCTGGTGCCCTTTTCAAAGAAAAATTGCCCTTGACTAAATGGGAAGTGCTTTGCCGGGCACACCCCTTTTCTCCCCCTCTGCTCCCACCAGGGAAGACTGCATGGAATGACTGATGGATGTACGGTATAAGAGACTGGCCTCCTCGCCTCAAGGTGGGGTCAGCTCTGCTGTACAATTAGTGCTTTTCCATGGGTTCAGGCTGAAGCTGGTCTCCAACTGAGGCCATATTCTTGCTTGCCTTTTGTCCCCTGCCCCATCCTGTTTCCCTTAATAGCTACTTCCTGAGAGTTCTCCACCAACAAATCACTTGAACAAGAATCCCTGTCTCAGGCTTGGCTTAGGATCTGACCTAAGAGAGACACATGCCAAAATTGAGTTTATCAACTTCTTCTTAAGCCCGGTTTTCTTTCTGTATTTCTAGTCTTTAATAAATGATATCGTCTTCTGATTCTTGAGCTAGAAATCTCAAGTCATCTTTGACCTCTACTTGTATTGTTCCTGTATATCAGTAGTTCTTAAACATTTTGTCTCCGGATGTCTTTACACTCTTAAAAATTATCAAGGACATCAAAGACCTTTTGTTTGTGTGGGGTATATCCTTCACTCTTTACCATATTAGAAATTAAAACTGAGAATAATTTAAATATTTATTAATTTATTTTAAAACAATACAAACCCACTACAGATAAACATAAAACACATTTTTATGAAAAATAACTATATTTCTAAACAAAATATTATAATGCCAGAAGAATGGTATTATTTTACATTTTTTCAAATCTCTTTAATATCTGGCTTTAAAAAGTTGACTGGATTATCATATTTGATTCTGCTTTCAGTCTGTTACAGTATGGCGCATCACGTAGCCTCTGGTAAACTCACTGGATCTCAGGAGAGAATGAAAGTGAAAGGGGCAGATAATGTCTTAGCATCATTATGGGAATAGTTTTGATGTTGCAGACCCTGTGAAAAGGGCTGAGCCCCTGCGCCACACTTTAAGAACCACTGCTGAACATCAGTTGATAGACGAGTCCTTTTGATTTTGCCATGAAATGTTTAGCAGTGTAGTTAACCACATGAACTTCAAAGACTCACAACTTGGGTTAAGCTACTTAAAGTCTCTGAGCCTCAGCTTCCTTATCTGTGATATGGAATCATAATCACAGACCATTGTACTTTTACAGATTACATGATGTGGAATGAATAAAATGTTTCACATTATCTTGGATACTCAGAAATGGGATATTTGGAGATTGAGAACATGGACTGAGTCTGAATCCTACCTCTACCACTTACATGCTGTACAATCTAGAGCAAGTTACTTAGGCCTTCTCTAATTTTTAGTTTACTCATGTATAAAGTAAGACAATAAGCTTGAGGTCTGAATGAGTTCATATGTGTAAAGTGCTCACAACAATGCCTGGCACATAATAAGTATTATGTAAGCATTAGCAGTTGTCATTACTATTCATAGTAGTAATAAGTGCCCTGTAAGTGTTAACTAATGAGAGTCGTTACTATTTCTTCCTTTCTACCACCTCATTCATCTTTTCTTGCCTGATTTATATCGTACTGACTATTAATTGATCTCCCTATTTCCATTATTTCCTCTTGCTTATTAACTCTCCATACTAAAACACAAATATAATCGTATCAATTCATTGAGTAGATACTTCTGTGAGCTTCTTGATGTCTTCAAGAAGATAACTAACGTCTTAGAACATCACATAGGGCCTTTTCCAGTATGGTACTTTCTGTAATTCACATCCGTTAGCCACTAGGTGCTTTCTCTAATTCATACCCACTCCACACACACTACTCTCTTTTTGTCTGTGTCTGTTCTCTCTCAAGACTATCTTTTCCATCTTTGTTTCATAAAGCTTCCCTTAGTTTTCAAAACCAGCTCATATTTCCTCTGTTGAAGCCACATAAGCCCCCAAATGAAATCTTTCATACCACAGGCTTAAATTGGGAATTTATTGGACATATAGTCACCCTACTTGGAACACAAAAGTTTTTGAAAAACCACTCAATCCTAATCCTCATTTTTAATCAGATCATAAATAAATCAGAAGATCCTAATCAGAGTTCCTTCTTATCATACCATTCAACTTGACTTGGGTTTAAAAGAACTCCTACTAGGGAGTCATTTATAATCTGTTTCATAGCATCCACCCGAAGGATGACAATAATTGGGACTCCTGTGTATTAATACGAAACTTTAGAGCATTACTAATCAAGACTTATTTTTTCTTTCCCCTGAGAGAGAATTTAATATGTGTCTGGGCTTTGTTTTTGTTATTATCAGACATTCTTAGTAAACAAATTGTGTTAATCAGTTGAAGGTTCAGTTCAAAGCTTTTACCATGGTTGCTGTTACCAAAAGTTGAATGGACAGCAAATCCGAACTTTCTCCTGAAAGGTTGAAATCAATTGCTAAAAGATTAATGAGGACAGATTTCCCAGCATAATTCACATTGGTTAATGACTAAATTATACCCAAGTCTTGAGAAAGCATAGGTAGAATTTGCTCTCATCCGTTTTCCCTCACCTTGAGATTTTCCATCCCACTGCCCTCCACTCCTTCTTATCAAAAGAAATGCTTGCTTGTCACATAGGAAGTCTAAACTTTTCAGTTGGAGATAGAACTTTTTATTTGAATTGAAGAGTATTCTGCAGTGTTAATGAAACTTTTAGACAGATGGTTGATGTTAGTAAAATACATCTCTCATGTTTGGAGAAAAAAATCTATCAAATGAAAACTAAAATTATCAATAGTTCTGATCACTTTGTAATAGCAGTGATGTAGTTGGGACTGCCATTAGCGGCAATGATTTTATTTATTTTTAAAATTTGTATTTACTTTTGAAAAGATAATATGTCATGTGGAGCAGAGCTTAGGTCACTGGCTATTTCATTTATTCATTTATAAAGCATTTATTGTGCTCCTGATGTAACTAAATCTGATGATAATACCAGGGATACAAAAACAATAGACCTTTATCTTTAATGGGATTGCCTGTTTGTTGCTTTTTTCCCCCCTCTGTTAGATTGTAAGTTCTATGATAGTGGCAAATACAGTGTATTTTGATTATTCAAAATATACTTATATAAATTAATCCAGTTTTTAAGAAATATATTTTAAAAATCATTCTATAACACTTAAGAATGGCAACAATCAGTATAAAAATTTATAATGGAAGTTTTATTATGGATCATTGACTGGTGGCTGGTGATAGGTGACAATAGTTGATAGATTTATTGAATTATCTTCTCTAATAATTTGTTTGAATTTTATTTTCTTTCTTCTATAGCAGTGCCATCCAGGAAGACTTTTTGTGATAAAGGAAATGTTCTATCTCTGTGTGTCTAATACAGTAGCCACAAGACAGTCGTGGCTACTGAGCATTTCAAATGTGGCTAGTGCAACTGAGGAACTGAATATTTAGTTTTATTTAACTTTAATAAATTTAAACATAAATAGCTACAGGTGACTGATAGCTACTGTATTGAACAGTGCAGTTTTGTGGTGTCATTAGTTTCCTTCAAACAGTGGTAACAGTTGAATTACAGATTGTTAGTTTCATTATTTTATTCATGGGAGAACCAATTTTCAGAATTTTACTTACAGATACCTGTAATCAAGGCATTGACTCTTCCTTAAAATTAAATTATAATTAATATTTTTTCAAAGTTCTATTAGAAGGTGAACAAGCTCACTTTTTTCCTTTTACTGCGACATAGAGATTGCTACAAGACTCATTATAACGAATCATTGTCACTAATCTCTGTTTCATTTTGGTCATAAAGTTCAGTCACTTATCTTCATAAGTACTGAACGGGTAAGGGGACCATTCAGGCTGATGAGGGAAGCAGCAGGTGGTAGGGATCAGCCGGTGAGTGATGATTTTCTGAGATCATGTACGGGAGTAAATGGAACAAGTGGCATCTGTATTTGGAATTTAAGTCCTTGCTGATTTGGAGGAGGAAGAGCATTTAATGGAGCATAAGCTACCACGAGACACGGACAAAGTTATGATTACTTAGCAAATAGGGTAAATTAAGGCAGATCCCAAGTGGAGACTTATCCTAGAAACTGTCCAATCGGAATTGTATCTACAATCATGAAGAGAATGTGATTGTAAGACCTTTTAATTAATTTAAAAATAAATTAATTATCATAATATAAACGGCAAAAATAATGCAAAGTTTATATTAAGAATGTTTTCTAATCAAGATGAAAGTATAGTTGTTGGACTTTGTCAGGTGTGCGTGCTGTTTTTAATACTCGTAATTCCCTCTAATGATGTTAAATCTTTGTTTTTAGGGGAGTTAATCTTACTTAGAAAGTGACATTGAGCAATTTTAAGAGCCCAAGGGATCCTTGGTTAGGCAGCTATGGTGGAGGCACATTTCTACTAGCCAGAAATCCGCCTATTGCGTATAAGAGTCTGACTCCCTTTAGACTTTAAGCACCTTGAAGCTGATTTGTGTCTTACACTTCCTCTGTAACTCTCCATGTGTCTCTTTAGAGAGACTGGTTCTCTCTGACTGACTGTTGACACCCTAAAATTCTTTCTTTCTCTCCAGGGTGAGCCCGTCACTTTCTGTGAGGAGAGTTTCGTGAAGCACCGCTCAAGTCTGATGAAACAATTCTTGGAAACTGCAGTTAACCTCCAACTTTTTAAGCAGGTAAGAGTGGACCTCCACATTTTTCTTCTGTAATGGAAAGTTACAGAAATGGAGCAGAAATGCGTAATACATTTTTATCACTATAAAATTATGTCTAAACCCTGAGTAATATCTTTGCTAGAATTTCAAGAAATTTTTCATCCTTTTGTAATTCTGGCTATTTATGGCGTGGTACTCCAGAAATATTATGTAACAATAATTTCCCTATTTAAAAAAATTCCTCATCAAAAGTGCTAAACTGATGCTCTCACTGAGGAACAGTATCCATGCACAGTCAAAAAGCAACAAGACTAGTTTTACGTCAGTCATCCTAGAAGGAGTTATTTTGGTCTGGTAGTTTGACTTGGTAAACAAACTGTATTTTTTATAGGACAGTCCCTGTGTAATCCAGTTTATAAAAATAATTCATAAATATGTAACTTTTTAAACTTTGTAAGGCTTCATAATAATAAATTCAAAATTCAGAAAAAATTTATAGTCATACTATGTTTCTTGATTTTTGGCTTAGAAAATATAACTGCCATTTCAAAAAGCAGTTGCTTCACAGCAGTAACTTCACATTAGAAAGTTGAGATGTGCTGCTGCTTTCATCCCACTGTGTGATGATCGCAAGTTCCCTAATTCAGGCTTGTCATAGTTTCTGTCTACATAATTTAAATTAAGTTCTTAACACTGGCTTTTCTTATCCCACGTGACAATTCTAAGTGTAAAGTTAGCTATGTGAATTCAACATTTATTGAAGACCTACACTGTGTCATAAACTGTGCTCAGGGCCAGGATGCAAACTTGAATAAAAACTGAGTAACGCCCTTGAGTAACTGACAGTCTAATAGAAATTCCTTTGGACTCTTAGGAGGAAAGATACCATATAACCTGAAATAACCTTCAAATTAGTTAAGTAAATAAATAAGCATGGCGACAAATCCAATACTATTATCTATATTCTGAGGAAGTTTTAAAAAATAATCTTGAGTTAGAATATACTCTGTGAGGGGGATGTAACTGTCTTCCAGTATGTGAAGTCTTACCTTAAAGAAAGCTTAGATTTATCTAATACATAGCCTTAAGGAGCAGGATGACGTTTGATGGGTTTCAAGATCAAAGGTGTCTTGTGAATTTCCAGAGCTGGAGTGGGTTACTTTTGGAGCTCTTGTCCCTGGAGGGCTCCAATGTAGATTGAATACTTAAGGGTTGTGTTGAGGAGCAAGTGATAGTCTGTATAAATGCTGAAGTATGTAGCACAGTGCAGTCCCAAACTAGTCATCCAATGCATGCGTGTTGAGTTACGTAGCAGTACCCTTTTTGTATTTTTATTTGTCAAGAAGAGATAGTACTACCTTCCATTGTCAAAACTGAGATGTGAAGATCAAATTTTATGGGAATGAAAGATTGAATGGGTGGGTAGAATATTTAACTTATTACTTCTCTTTGACCATGAGATTCTGTAACTAGAGTCTTACCATTTGATGAAGTTCAGACACAGTAAATTATTTTTACGTAGTTACAAAAAACATATTTTTTAGGAGTCAGGTAGAGTTGAGTTAAATCTTTGCTTTATCACTTAATAGCTGTTTGTTCATAAGTGTCTATTTTTTCCTTAAAATAGAAGTATCACCACTTCCCTCACAGGGTTGTGATAAAGTTTGTGTGAATTAAATACATATACACTCAGCACAGTGCATGACACTTTGTAGAAGCCCAATAAATTTTAGCATCTGCCTCATAGAACAATTAGATTAGCAAAACACAAATCTGTGCAGGAATTTTGAAAAGTGTAACTTGCTCAAAAAGGCTAAATATAAAATATGAAAATGATCAATCAAAGTAGAACCAATCATATGGACAACTTGGCTAGTTTTACATGTTCCAGTTGACCATGTTCTCGAATTTGATATCATTTTATGATGCTTAAGAAAGTGATACTTGAAGATGGTCCTGAAAGGATTTAAAAGATTCTTGTTTTGAGAGTTTCACAAACTTCTAAAGATGAGTAAGTTCTAGAGATCTGCTGTACAACATAGTGTCCATAGTTAACAATACAGTATTGTGCACTTAAAAATTTGTTAAGAGGGTAGATCTCATGTGAATATTCTTACCACAAACACAAACACAAAAACACAAAGGGGACACAGTGAAACTTTTGAGAGATGATGGAATGTTTATTAATTTGATTGTGGTAATGGTAACAGGAGTGTATACATATGTCCAAACTCACCAAATTGTCTACAATTAATTATATGCAGTTCTTTGTATACCAATTATACATCACTAAAGCTTGGAAGAAAAAAAAAACAAAATAGAAACAAAATAGGAATCAGTGAAAAATTATCAATATAGATGAATCCTCAAAGATGCTATTGATCTTTCTGAAATAATGTAAAAATATTTATTAGTTACAAATGATTAGTATTCATTACTGTGAATTTGTGATCCATTATAGCTCAAGAATTACTCAGGTTCTCTATTTGGCAGTGCTTATGCTGCAAAATTGAGAGAACATGGACCCAGGAGAGCAACATATATTTTAAGTTGAGTTAAAGTGAACTGTTACTCCTGATAATATGACAGGGAAGGGTCCAGAGCTAACTAATGAAACAATTTAAAATTCAGGATTTAAAAAACTTCTAGTGGTGAGGGGGCACAGCAGACAAAGCCCAGTGCTTACTTTCCAAGATGAGAAGTGCAGTAGGAGACCTGACTCCCATAAATCTGGGATGCCTTAGTGTGAAAGTAAACAAGAAGTAATGGTGCCCCTTCCCTTAACCTGTTTCCTGGGGGTTGTACATCCACAGCACGGGTACTGAGAGGAGGGATGAAAACATGCCACCGAGGAGTAACCACAGGCCAGCTTGTGCAGAAATTTGAAGCCTGAATTAATAATTTCTGATTTGTTCTGACAAACTAAGCCAACTTCAAAGTGACCCTAAACTGTTAGTGTCCTCAGGCCCCAGGCAGAAGCAGACACTCATCCTCTCTGGAGGAATCCACCTTCATCCAGGTACCAAAGAATTCTCCCAGCTAAAATGCCAAACAGAAATTTCACTGTGAAAAATCATTCAATATCCAAGGAAACAAATCATGAATGAGAACTAGTAGAAGTAGCAGATGGAAACTGACTTGCAAAGACTTTACATATGAGTATTATTAGAAATAGAATATAAAAAGCTGTGTTTAAGGTGTTCGAAGAAATAAAAGACAAGCTTAGAAAATGGGGAAAAGATCTGAACAGAGATTTCTCCAAAGAAGAAATACAGATGGCCAACAGGCCTGTGAAAAGATGCTCAACATCATTAGCTATCAGGGAACTGCAAATCAAAACTACAATGAGGTATCACCTCACTCCAGTCAGAATGGCTATAATTAACAAGACAGGAAACAACAAATGTTGGAGAGGGTGTGGAGAGAAGGGAACCCTTGTTCACTGCTGGTGGCAGTGCAAACTGGTGCAGCCACTATGGAAAGCAGTTTGGAGTATCCTCAGAAAATTAAGGATAGATCTGCCATATGATCCAGCTATTCCACTGCTGGGTATTTATCCAAAGAACTTGAAAACACAAAGGCATAAAGATACCTGCACCCCTGTATTCATTGTGGCATTATACACAATAGCCAAGACTTGGAAGCAACCTAGGTGCCCATCAAGGGACGAATGGATAAAGAAGATGTGGTATTTATACACAATGGACTGCTACTCAGCCATAAGAAATGATGAAATCCAGCCATTTGTGACAACATGGATGGACCTCGAGGGTATTATGCTGAGTGAAATAAGTCAGAGGGAGAAAGTCAAGTACCATATGATCTCACTCATAAGTAGAAGATAAAAATGACAAAAAAAACCCAAAACACATAGCATTAGAGATTGGACTGGTGGTTACCATTGGGGAAGGGGGGTAGTGGGCAGGGTAAAAGGGGTGATTAGGGTCACGTGTGAGGGGATGCACTATAATTAGTGTTCGGGTGGTGAACGTGATGTAATGTATCCAGAATTTGAAATATGATGCACATCCGAAAAAGATAAAAATTTAAATAAATAAATAAAAAAAAAGACAAGCTTTAAAAATGTTCAGGGCATAAAAACTTGAAGGAATGTGAAGCCAGTTTTAAGAATGTGTCAAACTTTTGTTAAGGAAGCATCTCGTTTAAATTAAAGGAAATTGATGGATTTAACAGCTGATCAGATCTAACTGAAGAGAGATTTGCTGAACTGGAAGATATATCTGAAAAAGAAATTGTCCAGAATATGGTACAGAGAGATGAAGAAGTAGAAAATATAAGAGGTTAATAGACATAAAGAGTAGAGTGAAAATGTCTAAAATCCATATAATCAGTTCTAAAAGGAGGGAAAGAAAATGGAGGAGAGACAATAATTGAAAGGGTAGTGCCAGAAGCAATGAAATACACCATTTTAGAAATTTAAGAAGTCTGACATATCCAAACTGAATAAATAAAGAGAAATCTACACCTAAGCAGTATATTCAGCTCTGAAACGTTAAATAAAGGAGGAAAATTTTAAAAACAACATGAGAGAAAAGACAGATTACCTTCAAAGAACAACGTACTGACAGCTGACATCATGTCAGCAACAATGGAATCTAGAAGATACTGCCATATCTTCAGTGTATTGAGAAAAAATACGTAGAATCCTATGCCAACTACAATCCTCTTAATTATAAGAGTGATGTAGCAACGTTTCCCAACAAAACCCGAGCTTGCTCCTTGTGTTGGCTTTGTTGATGTGTCTGCTTGGCCAAGCTACAGTCCCCCGTTATTCAATGAAACACAACTAGGTGTTGCTGTGAAGGTATTTTTACATATGTAATGAAAGCCTCTCATCCTTTGACTTTAGATAAGGAAGGTTATCCTAGATAATCTGAGTAGGCCTATTTGAATCAGTTAGAAGGCCTTATAAACAGGACTGAGGTTTCCCTGGGAGAAAGAAGAAATCCCACCTGTGTATGATAGCTTCGGCCTCTGCCTATGGGTTTGGTCTGCCATGATTTTTCCTTCCTGACTACTGTTCTGTGAATTTCAGACTTGCTTAGCCAGCCCCCATGATCATGTAAGCCAATTCCTTGTAATAAATCTCATATGTATATGTATGTCTGTCTGTCTATCAATCAATCAAATCTCCTACTCGTTCTGCTTCTCTGCTTGAACCCTGACTACTACACCAAAAGCAGAAAGAAATCCGTAAGGAACTACATTAAGAAAGTACTTCAGGGAGAAGGAAAGTTTTCTCAGATCCAAGATGGAAGGTCTGAGATGCAAGAAGGAAGGAAGAACAAAATAAATGGGTAAATATGTGGATTAAATTTAAACAATATTTACTACATAAGACAGGGATATTCTTCCATATGTTCAAGAATCAAGTGGTTCCAATTTGAATTCCAAAAACTTACTGTTTTGATTATAGCAAAAAAGAGACACTCTTCAGTTTATTTTATAAGGCTAAGACACTCTCAATTCCAGAACCTAAGACTGCATGAGAAGAGAACGTTATAGGCCAGTGTCACTCATGACTACAGATACAAAACTTTAAACAAAATATTTGCAACCAATTCTTGCAATGCATAAAAAGGATACTATTTCATGAGCAGGTTTCATTTATTCCAGACATTAAATGGCATTAGGAAATCTATGAATGTGATTCACTGCATTAACTGATTTTAGGAGAAAAATCATCACAACAGGTGCAAAAAGTTTTCATAAAATTCATGATAAAAGCTTAAAAAAAGGCATGATTAAAGATATTTTCAATAAACAGCATACTTAACATTGAAACACTGAAAGTTTCCCTCTGAGAAAGTGCTGCCTTTTACCACTGGAACTCCTAGCTTATACAATTTAGCCTCTCCTACCAAAAATGTATAAAGATTTAGAAAGGAAGACACCAAACTGACATTATTTTTATTGCTTTGAGGGTAGAGACAAGTTTCTTAAGACATAAACAAATAGCTTAAGGAATTTGACTTCATTAAAATTAAGGACTTTTGGTCATGAAAAGATACCATTTTGCAGTGCATGTGAACCAGCCAAGGATTTATTTTGTTTTATTTATTTATTTATTTGGAGGAAGATTAGCCCTGAGCTAACATCTGTTGCCAATCTTGCTCTTTTTGCTGAGGAAGGCTGGCCCTGAGCTAACATCCATGCCCATCTTCCTCTACTTCATATGTGGGACACCTGCCACAGCATGGCTTGCCAAGTGGTGCCATATTTGCAGCTGGGATCCGAACCGGTGAACCCCGGGCCGTCGAAGCAGAACGTGTGCACTTAACCACTGCGCTACCTGGGCCGGCCCCCACCCAAGGATTTAGAATCTAGGGTGTTAAAAACTCCTGCATGTCAGTAAAAGACATACTCAATATAATTATGCAAAAGACTTGAATAAGCACATGCAAATGAGGAAACCTGAATGGCTAATAAAGATATGCAAGATCATCAACCTCATTTTTAATTAGAGACCATCCAATAAAAAGCAATGAAATATCACCTCATACTCACCAGATTGGCCCACTCTTAAAAACTTGAAAATCTGAAATTTTGGCAAAGGCATGGAGCAAGGGACCAAGTTTTAACTGTTTGTGGGAGTGTAAATTTGCACAGTTTGTTTAGAAAACGCTTTGGCATTACCACGTAAAGTTAAACTTGTAAATTTTCTGAGCCAGCAATTTCACTCTGAATTCTACACCAAAGTCATTCATCAAAATTGCTCATAATATCAAAATACTGCTAATAATCTAGACATTCATCAGTATTAAAATGAATAAATTGTTACATTCATACAGTAGAACACTGTATGGCAGGGAAATGAATGAGCTGCAGCAGAACTGAATATGAACGAGTTAAATGTAAGGAGCAAGTCACTGAAGAAGTAATACGATGAGTCCTTTTATGTAATGTTCAACAGCAAGAAAAAGAAACATTCTTGTGGTAAAACTGTAAAGACAGACAAGGAGAAGACAAATGGAGGTTTGTGGGCTTTGCTGTGGAGGGGGAGGGGCACACAGGGAAGGACCTTCTAAGGAAGGGAATGTTCTGGTAGTTTGCTTTATCATTATTATTTAAACTATTATTTAAGTTATTATTTAAATTATCTAAGTATTGTATAAAAACATTTTTTAATGTTTCCAGATTAGCCAGTAATAAGCTGTGTTTTCATTGGCAGTTGACTTCTTAACCTCTTTGGGCCTCAGTTTCTGCGTCTGTAACCTGAGTTAGACTGAAAGGTCACTGAGTTTGAGATACCTTTCGGCTCTAACATTCCGTGATTTCATGAAATAAACATAGCTTAGAGTGATGATAGTTGGCTCCATTTGGATAAATTCCTCTTTAGATAATGGATTTGGAAGGAATCCCAGAAACAGCTTCTTAAATCCACAACTCTGACATCACCACTTTCTTTAGCTAGCAGCTTTACAAAGATTTAAGCCATTATTTTTAGGTCTCTTACCTTTATCTCATATTGCACTAACACAATAAAGGAAATTATTTTTGTGTATATATGTATTGTTTGTAATTAAGGCCCCTGGAACTAAAGTTTTTTCCGCTCATTTTATTTTGCACTCTCCATGGCTAAGGACCATGACTGAACTCAGTGTGGGAACCCAAGAGCCTGGTCTAGAACAGCAAACTTAGGAGGTCTCCATGAGTATAGACCTTCTGTTAGCTGCCAGTCTAGATTATTGTTAAGAAATGTATATAGTAGTGAAAGAGTTCAAATAGATGGTAATAGATTTTTTTTCCCAAAATAATTTTGCTTGTACATATTCTAAGTTTATCAGGGAAGAAAATGATAGAGAAGATTCAAATGAGAAAACCTCTTGTAGTATTCCTCCGAAACCCTTTCCTACCTTCCATAAGCTAATATGAATGTCTCTTTCTCAAACTTCTCCATCCAAGAAAGTGCCCCTCATGGTAAAGGACAACATGTTTTTAAAAAGAGTGGGGGTGTGGCTCTAGGAGCCCACTGAAAAGCGTAGCATTTCAGGAAGCCGTCTGAACTTTTCTAAAATGTGTATACACTTTGTGCATTCTTTACCACAATATAGCCATGTTTATTTTAAAGTGAAAATATTTTAAATAAATTACCCTCCTCCACCCTCCTTCATCTTCAAGTAAAATTAAGTTTTCAGTTTTAAATTTTCACCATATTCGTTCTTTGGCCTTGAGTTCCTGGTCTCACCACTGTGTGTCACTAGGGGCATGCTTACCCCATTGTTAATAGCACTTGCAACATTTCTGCAAATCTAAAATGATTTCAAAATAAAAAGTTTAAACAAATTGCCAAAAAACACCAATAGAACATTCTAATTCAGGCACTTAATGTCTTCTTACTAGAGTGTCTTCGTGCCATCATTATTATCCTTTCTGCATTATTATCCTATTATCCATGGTTTCTCATGAGAGGAGAGCTTTTGTTTTTACAGTTGCAATGAAGAGGAGGAGAATCCTTGCTTTATTCTTCTTAAATATGCCTTTTTTGTAGACTTCTTTATTGGCATATTGACTACTAATACTTCTTATAATACTCTAGTGTCTTTTCCTCTGTGATATAGCTTCCTTTTTCCTCCTGTTTCTCTAGGCAGTTCCTTCAGTGTCCTTTATAGTTGTGCTTGCTTTCTACCTATCCCTACCTGTTGCAGTCCTCTTGGCTTCATCCTCAGACCTCTACTTCTCTAACTCATACCATGTCACTGGGTTTTCTGATGTAAGACCATAACCGTGTTAATTACCTATATATGATGAGTCCCAAATATATCTATACCCTAGACCTATATTAATGTAAGTGTGTGTGCGTATGTATCTCTATACATATGCACTCCCTTACAAATGCAGTCCTCACCCCTGTACATACGCATGTCTGTATACATATACACACACTGGACCCACCTGCAGCACTTCTTTTGGGAACTAGTGCTACCTTGTTGCCTAAACCAGAAAATTAAAAGTCACCTTTGCTCATGCTGTCACTGCCAACCCTTCTTGCACCCAATTTCCGGTTGTTTACTATGTTCCATCGATTCTGCTTTCTAAATACTACTTAGATTTATCTGTTTGATTCTCTCCAATTTCAGTGTCAGTGACTTAGGTTGTTTAACTGGTTTTATGTTCTTTCATTTAGCTCCCCTTTCAAGCCATTCTCCATTCTGTTTGGGGAATGTTCTTTCTGAGAGTCTTATATCTTTTCCATTATTATTTAGGATGAAGTTCAAACCCCAACCTGGCACACAAATTTCTTCATCTTCTGGCTACTGTCTCTCTAATATTTTCTCCAATACTTCTCGAAATACCCTTGCAACAGCCATTCTGAATGATTTGCTATTTGGTCTTTGAAGATGGTTTCATGTCTTTATGCTTCTGAACTTGAATTGTAATAGATGTTTAATAAATAATGAGAGAATGAATGATAGTAATTATAAATAAATAAAAATAATGTTTCTTGGGTACTGACTTATGCTGGGTACTATTTGAATGCTTTATCTAATCTGGTTTAGTCTCCACAATAACCGTATCATTACATTATTACTGTGACTTTGTAGGTTATAAACCTAAATTATAGGGGGGTTAAATAACTTGCTGAGAGTTTACACAGTAGCTAGTGTATGGTAGAGTCAGGATGTGGATCCAGGGAGCCATTAAGATTTACTGTCCCTTACTGTCAAAAAAGGATTTACTGTCCTTTACATTACCCAACGCAGTCATTCAATACTCAGTTCAGATGTCCCTTTTCCAGCTTCTTGACCTCCCAATCTTCTATAAATTCCTTTCCTTTCAGCGTTTTGGGTTTGCACTATATAATATTCATTGGTTTCTTTAGCTCCTTCTTTAGTCATAGGCTCTATAAAGACAAGGATCATTTTTTAAGTGTTTTTGTATCCTAATATCTAATGTTTAATAGGCACATAATATTGTTAAATAAAGAAATCAAACTTCTGAGTGACTCCCTTATTATAAGGAATAGGCATGAAAATGTTTTGACAGTTCTGATAAAGTGCTTATAAAATTGAATATAATGGAACTCATTAGGGATAATCCAAAAATTGTAGGAGTCAAATGTTACTCACTTTTAAATTGAGTGGTGTGTATAATTTTAAACCTGGATTCACATAATGGTATAGTGTGCAGAAGTGCAAATTCTATGAGATCCTGAGCTCTCTCTGTATTTTGTACTATGACCCACTTTCTCTGACTTAATAAGACTTTGGTTAAAAGGAGTGGGTCAAAAGCCAGATGTTTTCCTTTTATGTTACCTAGAGATTTTGGAAGATTTTAGAAAGCTTTTAACATAAATTTCTACATTTTCCTCTTAATCTTTTTAAAAATACATGTGATAGTTATTTATGGTATGTAATCTATAGCTAAGATCAACACATGCATTACTAGTACTAAAGATTCAACAGGTTTGGAGTATTAGGAAACATTTGACATATGAATGGATGGAAGATAGTAGCTGTATCAAGCATATATTTGATAACATGAGAAAGGAATAAAAATAAAATGGGACATAGTGAATATACAAAGACTTACTGGCAGAAGGAAGGAGTGCGCAGGGGAGATATCTTATCAGGACAAAGAATATACATTTTTTTCAGCATCCTTTGTAAACTAATTTCGAGTAGTATCCTAAGCAGTGTTTTCTCTAAATGTGGTCTCAAACCACCTGCATCAGATTTACCTAGAAAGTCTATTAAAGATGTATATTCTTGAGTCTCACCTTCAGAGTTCCTGATTCAGGAGGCCTGGATTAAAACCCAGGAATCTGCATTATTAATGAAATACTATAAAAATTATGCATACAAAAGTTTTCGAAACACTCATATAAGTATTCTTTATTCATTCTCTCACCAGTATAATTCGAGTGTCTACTATATACTAGGTAGTGTTCTGGATGCTGGGATACATCAGAGAACAAAGCAGAAAAAAATGTATGACTTTGTGAATCTTTTATTTCTAGTGGGAAGGGGACAGACAGTAAATTAAATAAGTTATGTAGAATGTTAAAAGATGGTGAGTACTATGGAAAAGTAAATAGAACAGGACAGGGGGACTACTAGGGGTCAGGGTGAAATTGCAGTTTGAAATGGTGTAGTCAGTGTAGATTTCATGGAGAATGTGGCATTTGAGCAGCGTCTTGTAGGGTGGTCAAAGATTTAGATGGTTATTGCTGTAATCTAGGTGAGAAGTGATTGCAATTTGGAACTGGTTGGTAGAAGATATGATGAGAACTGGTCAGAATATGGATCTATTTCGAATATAAAGTATGTGGATGTTCTGAAAGATTTAATATGAAGTCTGAGAGAAAGATGAGTCACAGGTGATTCCACGATTTCTCATCCAAGAAACTGGTAGGATGTAGTTGTCATTTTATTGAAATGGAGAAGATTGTGGGCAGGAGAGATTTTGGTGAGAATAAGAGTTAAATTTTGGGCATGTTCAGTCTGAGATGTCTGTTAGACATCTGTTTCCAAGTGGGGTATTGGTTAGGCAAATGGATAAATGAGGCAGAGGAGATTACACTGGAGATTTGCGAGTCATCAGCATATAGATAGTATTTAAAGTATTTAAAACCGTTAGACTGGAGACCAAGTGAAATAACCAAACGAGTATAAATGGAAATGACAAGAGGTCCAGCGACTGGACAGTAGCAGAGGACAACAGCAAAGGAGGCCAGAAAGAGTGAGTGGCCAGTGAGGTAGGAGAGAATTCAGGATAGTAGTTATCACTGCAGCCACGTAGAGAAAGAATACCAAGGAGGAAAGGATCAGCGCTGTGAAATGCTCGCCACAAGTTAATTACAACAAAGACTTGGAACTGACCACTGGATTTAGTAAGGTGGAGATAGGAGTACCTCAGCAAGAGCAGTTTTGCTGAAGTGTTGAGGAAGAAATTGTGATTGAAGCGTGGAAGGAGAAGTGTGGAGACAAAAGTCCTGACAGCTCTTTTGAGTTTTACTATAAAAGGAACAAGTAATGGACATAGCTAGAGAAGTAAGTGGGGTCGAGAAGAGAAATAACACATTGTTTGTAAGCTATTGGGAGGATCTAGTAGAGAAAGAAAACTGTATTCAGGAGAAAGGAGAAAAAATTGTTAGAGGAGTGGGTCTTTGCGAGGAGCACAGATACTTCATGCATTACAAGAGAAGGCAGTCTGTGGGAGGAGGAGATGGAGGAAGCAGGCAAATGTGATGCTTACAGCTTGCAGAATTTCTCTTTTAATTGCTTCAGGGTTTTTTTTCAGTGAAATTAGGAAGCAATGTCATCAGCTGAGAGAGAATGGGGGTGGTGGTTGGACATTTAAGGAAAGAGAAGATATGAGATAAATGAGATAGTGAATGGACTGGAGAGAAAGTAGAATTGTTTAGCATCATTCAGAGGCATTTGAGATTGGAGAGTATGAATTAACGTGAGAACAGTCATCATGGGCGATTGGTTTTTCTCTGGCTCCTGGAGCTTTGTACAGGCCTCCTGAGGATGTGCACTCTCCTGTTTCAGTGCGGTCTGTATGCTGGCGTTTCCCTTGTCCTAGAATCCTCTTCTCCTGTAAACCACTTACTTCCTCACTGCTTTCAAGCCTTGGCTCACATGTCATCTTCCTCATATCTATCCTGATCACTGTATTTAAAATCTAAAGTTTCCTGCCCAACACTCCCCAACCTCCCTTATGCAATTCTATTTTATTTTCCAACACTCATCACTTTCTAACATCCTACATAATTTATTGCATTTCTTATTTCATGCTATTACTCCTCCGCTCCCCTACTAGATCTTTAAGCATCATGAGGGCTATATTTTTTGTCTGTTTCATTCATTTCTGTATTTCAGGTATCTAAAAAAGTGCCTGGCATAAACATTCAATTAAATATTTATTGAATGAATTAACTAATTCTTTGGTCTGCTGGTCATGAAGTTCAACAGACTCCATTCTGATGCAAATTATTTAATGTCTGTCTGTTGGTATTTCCTGGAAGGTACTATTGTCCCATTAATGTTGTTTTAAGTTATTAATTCTAATAATAAATTACACTGAATGGGCTTTTTATACTCAAACACTCAAAGTGTTTTCCTGTTCACTGTACCATGGAAGTCTAATTTACTATACTTACAGCCAAGTGATTACCTAATCTTTGAAATGTTATAAAAACAATTTATTCCTATTCTTTCACATACTTAATTCTCTTGGTTTACCTCTAAACTGACCTACCTTATTCCCACTTGTTGTAGCAGTTTCTGTTTATATATGGCTACTAATGGAATGCCTTTAACAGAATTTAGCAGGTGTCTATAAATAACTGTTGATTTAATTTATTGTAACACTTGAGTGGAGTTTTCATTAACCTGTCAAGGTTTACCGAGCATTTATAAGAAGAAATATTTAAATTAGACTACATATTTTTTTTATCCCAAAGCATTATATAGAAAGGAAATTTTAAAGATCCATAAGAAATTAATGTGTTTTATAAGTAATTTTTTACTGTATTTAAATCTTTTCTTTAAATTGCTAAAGATTTCTGATTCATTAAAAAATATATTCAAGACTTTAATTTTATTAAATTAGCCATCTTATCTTTGTGCCCAAGAAGGGTTTCTAATAGGAGGTAAAGTTTTGAGATGTGGTGGTTTTTCCTCCAGACTGAAGAAGGAATTTGGGGTGTAGGTTTGTTTGTTGCGTCGCTCCGGTGTCTCCGCTGCTTTGCTTCAGTAACGGGATTGTCACGTTAGCACGAAAACAGCACTCCATCTTCCCTCTTCCCCAGCTTGGTAAAGAATTGCACCACTGACCCTCTCTCCCCAGAACAATCTTTTTTATGAACTTTTTAAAAAAATCAAATATTTCTTTAAAATGATAAAGGAATCTTAAAGTTTAATTATTGTCATCCTCAGAGTTTGGATGGATTGATTGCAATTAAATGTTTATATAACATATGTCTAGACCACTAAAGGCATTTAGAATGCTAATTAATAGCATAACTTAGTTTGGATTTTATTTTGCATTTTAATAGCATAACTTATTTTGCAGAAATGCGGTGACTGGTGAAGAATTAAAGAATTGTGAAAAGCATACAATTTCTCTCTTAGTGGAAAGATACATTCCTACCAGTACTGGCCATATATTCAAGTTTTATCCATGAATCTGATCAGAATATATTCTTTATATTTTGTGTAAAGAAGCTTGCCATGAAGTCTATTCTTTATATTTTATTGCATTTTTTAAAGCATTCATTTTATATTTAATTGTATTTTAAAAATTGAGGTGGTGAATGTTTATTTTGATGTAGCAGTATTGTTTACTAAAGGGCATTTAAAACAATAGATAATTCCTTTGAATTGACTCATTTTCTGATTAAGATGGTTAGAAGTTGAAAGTGCTTTGAAAAACCTTAATGATATCAATGTCGAAAAGAGTAGCAGGGAGCACTTTTGCTGCTTCGAAACATTTATCTTGTAACCTGTTGTCACACTACTTTAAGATCATGTCATAAGGATTAACAAAATCCAGTTCTTAAAATTATTGATGACTTAGAGGAATAATATTATTGATCTTGAGAATTATATATATTCTTATTTAAATCAATTTTATTTGTAATTTATAGTAAAATTATGGAATCCATACTGTGGAATTATGTCTATGAATTTCTTTGAGATTTTCAATTATGTTATTTATGTTTTTGATGTGATTAGCATGTCAGGTTTTTAATTTTCACTTCTGGAATAAAAAGCAAAATATAAAGATTTATGTAAAAAAGTATCAGCTTAAAGCATGCTTTTAAATTTCTTTAAAAATCTGCTTGCAACCTAATATTGTGTTATGTCTTTAGCTCTTTCATTGTTAACAGTTATTCGTCATTATTTGTCATTACTTGCCATACCAAACTAATTTTTCCAAAACCTGTATCTTCCAATTACCTAAAGATACACGTTTACTAAATGATATATGGGTAGCTATTAATCAAGCAACAGTTTACAGCACATTGTTATATCATAGCTTTTCCAACAGATAATATTTTTGAGTTCAAAATTATTTCTGTGCAACAGTAGCTAAAAATGTTCTTATCTTTTTCACTTGCTATAAAGTGCTCCTGAGTTATTAGAGTGGTGCGGCCATGAACCACCTCCACTTGGGGAAAAAACTGTTATTGAATCAAAAATAGAAAAAGGAGGTTAGGGAACTCATACCTTCAGCCTTCCTCTCCTTTAATACCACATTTCAGTTTATTCTTGGGTGTCTGTATTTGTGTGTATATATAATATGTGCATGTGTGTACAGAAAATGAATCTTTCAGTTTAAGAACAAACATTTTCATTAAGTATGTATGTTGATAAGTGTCTGATGGTCACTGACAGGATTGTTTGCAGAATCAGTGATAACACGTGGCATTTTACCAAGTGATTAATTTCTCTTGGCTCAAAGCACTGGTTTAGTAACATGAAGTAGTTACTCATGCTCAAAAACGCATAATCAGTAAATAGTTTTGGAATTTATCTCTTTTTAGACTTGAACTGTTCCACCCAAACTAAAATGGATGGATTATTTCCAGTAAACACAAAAATGAAAACCTTTTAAAAAGTCTTGTAGTCTTAATCTTTTAAAGCAAATTAAGTCCTTTAAAAGATGTCTTAGTTCGTTCCATTTGTCAGTAATGTATTACTTTAAATTTATCATTTTGCTTCACCTTATTTTTTTTGAAAATGATACTTAGTCCGTCAAATTAGATCACTTTAGTTTGATTTATAATGCTGTGTTGAAAATGTGTGCAAGTCAAATTTTACAATCATTTTAAACTGCTTTATTTTCAAATTAACCACTTACTATATGTAGCAAAAACACTAACATTATAGGTTACCACCTTTTATCTCAGATAGAATAAATGAGTAATTCCATGTATTATAATTATTTAACTTTAAAACCGTGTGAAGTATATGACCTTTAGCATTGTTTCAGTATACTTCAATCTTTCAGCAAACATTTATTCATTTCAAACTATATGGTAGGCATTTTGCCACGTGTCGAAGATGCATACATGAGAAAGACACTCATGCTTCACTCACGAAGCTCAGAAATTGATAGAGATGGAAAAGATGGTAGTAGTAGGAAAAGTGGACTTTATTACTTAACATTTATTCTGTGCCTCCAATATGGGCGGTTCATATTATTTTAACTAACTCTCACAAAACGCCATAAGGTATTTATTTTTCCCATTTTACAGAAGGGGAAACAGTCTCAGAAATGGCAAGTTGGCCAAGATCATAAAGCTGATAAGTGGCAGAGTTGTGATGCAGGCCTTTCATACTCCAAACTCCATGTTCATTTTCGTTTATACTGTCAGAAACTTCTTGCGTGCTAAGCACAATGAGAATATAAAAATGGGTAATCTATGGTCTCTGCCTTCAAAGAGTTCTGATTTTTATGAGAGCAATTCATATTGTAAAAGCAAGCCACGACTGTATCCTTTTAGGCTATGTCTGTTTAAACCCATCTTACCACTTTTCTGGTCAAAACCATTCTGTGGTAATAAACAGGTAAGTAACCACATTTGCAAGAGCAATCTGTTGGCTCATTTGCCATTCTTTCTTAATTTTGGTCTGCAAGAGATTTCTATCTCAATTATTTAGAACCGATGTAACTTACTGCTATTAATTATCTTAAGTTGCCGCCTGAGGAATACTGAATTGCGCTATACAACTCCTCTCTATTAGTTTTGTCCATTGACCATTTAAATAGAAAACTAGGGCAAGGTGTGAGAATTTTTGAAAAGTTAAGCTACTGCATTTTAATTCAGCTAAATTTTACATTTCTAGCGTGAAAACATTGTGGCTAGGATTAAGTAATTCCAGGATGAAAATGAACATTTTGTGTTAATCCTCAAATCTTCAAATCTACCATTCAGACATCATTTAAATCTTTCTTATATTATCCTCTACCTCTTATGCAAGGGAACCTTAAAGACACTTCACCTTCATTATGAATGGAGAAACCTCAAAACATTTATAAGATTTTTCATGATCCAAGAGATACAAATTTCAGATGCCACAGATCAGCAAAATAAAAAATAACCAAGTGCCAGCAATACGTATGTATGCAAAATATGTCATTGGTTTACACCTGGAGTTGGTCAGCAAAATAATCACCTAGGGATATTTTTTAAAATGTGGTTTCAGTATCCTCAAGATTCTGATATGCTGTTAATGTAGGAAGAGGGTGGGACAGATGATGGAATTCTACATTTGGGTATCTACGCCTGGGTATCTACATTTTGAAAAGGATCTCTGGGTACTTCTGATAGTGTCTGTTTCCCACTCCAGTCTCTTCTTTGAGAATGCTGAAAAAAATTGTTTAAAACGACCTTATGCAAGTCAAATCAGTATATGTTTACCTGAACTATATTTGAATTGATAATCGTAGTTCTGATCAATCAATACATATGCCAGGAATTATGAAAGTTGTATGTATTTTATTGAGAAGTGATTAGAATTATCTGGTGCTCTGTTATGCTTTAGGACATAAAAGTTTAGATGAGGAGTGTTTTATTTTACTGGGTGAAGTTAATGTTAATCTCAAAAAGAGTAATGTCTAACATTTCTTGGACGCTTACTGTGTCAGAGAGTGTGCTCAGCACATTACCTAGGTTAGTTTAATTTGTTTGCAGCAGTGCTATGAGTCAGATACTGAGAAAACTGTGGCCCGGTGAGGGAGGACACAGCCTTGTGGGCAAAAGGCTGGGCATGACAGCAGTGCCTTGTGCAAACCCCTCTGCAGAGGTGGTGCACTGAGCACCTGTCCAGATCATCCTGTGATCTTGACTACTGCTCTTTCTGTTTCTTGTTAATGAAGTTTAGAGTCTGTGCTGTGCATTTGTGGTTTAACTAATTAGCTGCTGAGCACCTGCTGTTTCAGTTGTTTGAGAATTTTCCTGTCACGTATATGTGTGTGTATCCATATATATGTGCATAATTTATATTTATGTGATTGTCTGCTGTTAGTATTTTTGATGTGAGTAAAATTTTGACCTTATGAAGTAAATGAAAGTTAACATATTTGACACTTTTTAATTTCAGTTTATCGATGGTCGACTGGCAAAACTAAATGCAGGAAGGGGTTTCTCTGATGTATTTGAAGAGGAGATCACTTCAGGTGGCTTTTGTGGAGGTAAAGACTAGTTCCAGTGTGATTGTCCATTTTCTGAATAGCAATTATCTTGATTTTTGCACTTATGTATAATGTAATCTACTTCATAAACAACTATTTTCTCCTAAACATATAATATCTTAGATACAGTTTTTCATCTTATAAGAGCTATAGTCTTAACTTATTTTGCCAGATATGTGTTATTCAGAGCATTAAGGTGGTCTCATGAATTGGTATTTGTTTTCTTGGATAATCTCTTAATATTACTGGAAATAAGAAATACAGTTAGTTTATATCTTCCTGCCTTTCCCACTGCCTTGTTTTCTCTGCTAGAAAACTACTAGTGATGTCCAGTACTGAGTTAGAATTAAAGAACTGAGGTTATAGTTGAAAATAGTAGATTGTAATATAATCCAGAAAAGAAAGGTTTGAATACCACAACTGCGTCTACATTTTTAAGTAAGTGTATTATTATTGAAGGCTTTACTTTTTTTTGCTTTGCAGACCACTGTACAATTAGGAAAAAATTTTTCAGTTTACCATCCCATGTGCTTACACTTGTCATTGTGGAAAGCCTTCACTTAAAGCAATGTAAGGAGTCATATTATTTTTGTGTGTGAAACATCAGACAGACGATATCCCATCTTTATTTAATGCAGTTAACTTTAATACAATTAAATATTACATTGTTTGACATGTACGTATCCAGTGTTATAATTATCTGTGCAATTAATGACTAATGAACTGAGACTTTGTAAGTGATTACTCTAGTGTATAGTCCTGACTCTGCAGAGAATTTTGCTTGAGACCTTGAAATGCCCTATTCATTCCTCCAGCCAGTATTTGCTGCGTTTCCTATGTACTAGGCACTGATCTGGACTTGGGGTGAACTAAACAAACAAAAACCCCTGGGATGTTCATCTTCACCTGGTATCATAGTAACTTTTTCCTCTTATCTATAGGTTTAATTTGGAAAGAAAAATCTGTGTGAATAAATAGTTGCTAGAATTGAGAAATAAAACATGGAAAGACAAATAGTAATAAGCATTCATTTACAGATTTCCCCAAATTTAATTTTATTCTTAAATGAGATTTATTTTTGCACCATAAAAATATAAAAACCGTTGAGACAATTTGTTCATTGAAAGAGGTACAAATGAGCTAAGCACTTGTGGGCCTTCGTCTGATGTAAGCACAGCATTTCATTGGAAGCACTCAGCTTTGGGAAAAACTTCGTTTACTTGACTCAGCAAGTAAGCTGAATGTGGATTCATTCAGCTCCTTGCTTTCCTCAGCTTATGGGTAAAAATTTAGCTTCAATGGAACTTTTGTTAAAATACGGCTTTTTTACTTTTCAACTTAAACAAGCAAAATATTGTCAGCTCATGGACAAATTGCTTGAGGCATCTAGTCAGTATTTACATAACTGCTGTCTCATTATCTTTATAACCTGTGGGGCTAGTATCTTATATGGAATTGAAGATGACACCTTGTGACAGTAATGGGGTAGAAGTATGATCCTTTTGTAGAGGTAAATTCTGTAGTCTTAACCGTTAGTCCAGATATCTCTGCAGTAGAGGGGTGGTGGCTTTTCTGCTTGGGAGGAGGGTCATTAAAATTTTTCACTAAGTCTGATTGGGAGAATATTGATCACCAGTTAGCATCTGACTTAGAGACTCTGCATTTTCAGTACAACTTAATGCCAACCACTTTGTTGTTTTTTCTTAAAGTGGAAAAGGTTTTGAACTCTTATCTTAATTTGGGGGAGCCAGTACTGATCCAAAAAGAAAGCATAGTTCAACAAGTATTAATTTCAATAGGTACCTCAAGAAAGTATGTTAAAAGATCATTCCTGGCTGTCAAGTATTATTCTGTAATTGTTATGTTTTAGGTTATTATCTTAGAGATACATAGAGATTATTCTTAGAAGAAAATAAAGCAAAATTCATTAGGATTTGAAATAAAAAGATAAGTAATCTAATAAAAATTGGTAATGTTCTTACCAATAAAAAATATATATATATACTATTTTTGGAACCATATAAAAATATATGGTGGTTATATTTTTATAAAATATAGAGGTCAGCTCCAAACATTTGTCATCTAAACTACGTTTGTGAGAAAGAATATGTCTGTGTCATGAGGTTGAACTATTGTTCAAAGAAGTAAACTGTTATAACTGTTGTTTCTCTCATAGTAATAACTACGATAATTGTTCATACTTATTGAATATGAATATGTGGCAGAAGCTCCTGTAAGTGCTCGGTAGATATTATCTCATTTAATCCTCACAGCATCCTATGAGGTACTTTGATTATCCTTACTTTTATGAGGGCATTCATCTCAGTAATTTGCTCAAGGTCACACAGCTAGTAGTGCCAGAGTCTGAACTCAACATGTGTCTGCCTGGCTTCAAAGCTCTTGCTTTAATAACTATAATATATTGCTTTGATAAGAGATCTTCTTAATTAGAAGACATTCAGTAAACAAGAGCAGTACTCAAGCCTTCTCTACTCTGATTGGATAAAAGCAAGATTCCTGTCTCTTTTGAAGACTTTACATGTAAAACCCTCAGAAAGATCGCTATTGGAGAAATAACATTCACTGATGCTGAAGAAAAAATTATGTTCGTGTAAGCAAAAATAATTAGGAATTTCAGAGAAGCATCCAATTTCTCTCCTTTCTGTGTCATTGCAGTGGCAGTTTATATTATAAACTATTTTTGTTACTAATATGCATGCATAAATATGCTATAATGCATGCATTATGAAATGAATATGAATATGGTGGAACTTTGTAATTATCGTGGCTCTGATTAAAAGTGTACAGTGCAGGACAGTCAAATATAGAACACGTAGATTCGTAGTGAATCTAGAACTATGGTCAGAGACTGAATGCGTGCAGATTGTCAAAACAGTTTTCTGTCCTGGGAGTCCCCGTGGTCAGCACTGTTAAGGAAATCTATGTTACTCCTGATTCATTTCATGAGACTATTCAACCTTAACGTAAGAGGAAAGTGATGAGAATATCAGGAAATTTGTAAAGGGAAGATCTAACCATAGAGGTGAAAAGGTAATGAAAGAGAACATGAGTAGAACAAAGCATGCAGTTAGATAAACACAAATATTGATGTGTGGAAAAGCAGCTAAGGACTACTGAGTAGTTAAGAACATGTTTTTTTAACCCACATTTTCTTTTTCCATTTAAATAAAACTAATTCTTAAATCCACATCCAATTATTTAAACTTTAAAAAGGAGACACATTCTCAGATTGATTTTTATACAAAAGTGTGTGGTTACCCTCCACTGATAGCATTCATTTCTTCAGTAGTTTCCTGATATAATCTGAGTAGTCTTATATTTATTTAATTCTATTTCTTTTTCTACTGACTAAGGTACCAAAGGAATTTGAAGGGTGGTAGGTAATCATCAGTTTTAGTGGCAGTTTTCTGGCCTCACTGAACAATTTAGACCAATTTACATTTTTTGGTAAGTAACTGCAAATTACTGGAATTTAAGCAAATACATTTGAAGAGAAAGTCTTTGCACAAGTGAAAAACAAAGATATTTTGTCCTTGAGTGTGAGAAAATCACTTGTTTGATTAACAAGAACAACGTTAAGAATTTCCTTAATAATGCTTATTATTATTTCCATAATCCAGTTACTTTAAAAGAAGGACTCTGAAGGATCTTTTTGGCATTCGGATTCATTTTTAAGAAGAAAAACAGCCTTTAAAAAAAAAAGATTATCAAAGAATAATGTGCATGTCTCATAAACTTTGTGGAAGTAGGAGCCTTCAATCTTAAAAGCACTAAAATTTAGAGACAATTAACCTTTAAAAATTTTTTTAACAGGAATCTACCTAATTTGTACCACATGTTTCCCTATCATCTTGAGCAGTTTGTTTAGGGACTTCCTATGCCACAGAATTCCAGATTATTATTGGTGATTCTATCAGCTGTTTCTTCTCAAGGTATTAGCTTTGAGCAGCTCCTTTTCTTTCTAATGTAATTACTTTGAGGTGATAGAGGAAATCTCTATGTAACTTGTGTCATCATATTTTATTTAGCAGTCTTAAGAGGTGGCATTTGAGAGTTGAAGGACTAATAATGAACCAAGCATTAAAACACCTAGATTTTACTCTTTCTCAGTTGCTATCTTTGTGAACTTGGGCAAGTAATATATCACCTCACAACCTCAGTTTTCTCATTTGGCAAGTTACTGATAATAACAGCTAATATTTACGGTGTGTCTAGATGTGCTGGGTACCAGATACAAGATATAGCAGCCAGGTTAAGGCCTAGTACCGCATCATATAGTACACAGGATAGAGTGCGCCTGAACTTGCGGGTCCCACTTCCTTCTCACTGAACTGCACTGCCTGTGACACCACCTGCTTTGCCTGTTTTAGAGGAAAAGAATACAACTCCAATAATATAATGTACGTAGAAACAGTTTATCACCTGTAAAGAGCTGAAGAGGAGCTGTTTTTATTCCTCACAACTCTGAGTAAGACACTGACCTTTCTGTGACTGCTCTGGTTTTATGATAGCTGTTTTGTTTGTGGTTCAGAGGTTTAAAAATAATTGTTTTCTGGAATGATAGGTGTTCCAGAATGCTAAATAGTTATCATATACAAGTTGGTGTTTCTCTTTCTGCTTTCTTAAGTTCATTTTGGGAAAAGAATGAAAGTAAAACACTTTTCCAGGATACTGTGAATAATAACTGTCTTAAATATGTGATTTCCACCCAACTTTTTTTAATAGAAAAGTAAAAAGTACATGAACAATTTGGATAAAGACAATCTGTTTATTTTTTGTTAATAAAATCTCCTTGAGAAATAAATTGATAGAATAACTTGGTTTTTTCACTATTTTACAAGGGAAATATAACTGAAAAAATTTGTCAGGCCAAATACCCCCTGAAACTCATGTCTTTTTACACAGTGCAAATTATTTTTACATAGGCAGTTTTAGGTAGATGCATTTTGCTATAATCATTTCACAAGATTAGAAAAAATATTTTCTCCGTATTTCTTCTTCCAAACAAGGAGCAATGCAGTGCTGAGAGATGTTTTTCAAAATGAGGGTTGTTTCTTGACATCTTAGGGAAAGACTTTAAGTACAGGAGTGGAGCCAGAGCCAGACACTTTTTGCCCTATGTTGATTAAGGATGCAAAGGTAACAGCTGGAAAGAAATTCTTGGGCTAGGATCCTTCTGCCTCTGTTTTGTAACAGCAAGGTGGTGCATTTGTTAAAAAGCCACAACCACACACAAGAGGAGAACACCATCGGTTTCAGGGATTCCTTGTACTCAATAGTCTCTGAGTAGCTGTTGGGGCTTTGTTTTTTATTATGGGAGTATTTAAGCATTTAAACAACGAAGAAGGTAGATGAAATCTAACTAAAGTCAGTTGATATAAAACGTTCGTTGTGTGGCCTTTTTTTTGCCTTCTCACATCATCTTATTGACTAAATTATTTATCATATTTGGAGCCAAATATATGGTTACTAGTTTTATTAGAACTGGTTTTGTCAGCATTTGAGCTTTCTAATAATCATGATGTTTGGTAGCCTAAAAGCTACATTCGCTTCATATTTCCCTGGGTAATATCTTCCAAATTTGGATTTACAACTAGAGAATATTTTCAGAACCATAACTGCAATTTAATTGCATTAAAATAAAATTTGCTAGGTTCTTTGCATTTCTGAATTCCCTTCTAGTTTTTTTTCTTTCCCTGTACACTTGAAATATTGTTTTAAAGTGAATGTAATTGTGTAAAAGAGCCAAACTTTTACAGAACAACATAGACATAAATACTGAAAAATCAGTTTAAAAGACACAGGAATTTTGGATTTCAAAAGAGAAGTTATATTTTCCCTTCCGAAGATAATTTTAAAATGAAAGAACATAGAATACTTTAACATATGAGCTTCACATGTGAGTAAAGAAAAATGTCTATTCTAGTTACTGTTTTCCTAGGAATTAAAGTAGTTTAGTAATTCTTAAGATGTAATTATTCCTTTCACAACATTACAGATAAATAAAATTTGCTTACTAAAATCTTGGAAATAATAGTTCTTGATAAATTTTGGTTTATAGATTTATTTTTGATCAAATATTTCTGACATCTTATTTTTATATATTCTAGGAAACCCGAGGTCATATCAACAATGGGTGCATACAGTCAAGGTAATAATAAGCCTTCAAAGTTTCCTTTTTTTTTCTTTCACTCTAATATGTGGAGAAATGTTTGGTTCAAGTATGCTATTTGTACTTATGCTGTTTATTGTCAATATTTAAAATGCATATTTTCTTACATTTTAAATATGTTTATTTTATGCATATAGTTTGTTGATATTCATAAAGAAAATTGTAAAAGGGAAAGCTTTTATTCAGAGATAAACATGGCTTGTTTTGAAAAGCAAGATTTTGCTGTCACCTTATATTATTTTCCAGAACAAGGAGTTAGGTGGAGTGGTAGGGTTTGATGGCAGTTTTATCACTTCTGGTAATGTGCTTTTGTTAATGTGATTTTTTTAAGTATAAAACTCTTCCACAGATGCAGATTTTATCGCCCAGCATTAAAAGAGTTGATAAACAGTTGATTGTTATTCCATTTTTATTAAGCTTTAAATATATACCTATTACTGGTCATGTTGCCCAAGTCTGCCTAAACTGCAAAGATGAAAGCATTTTTAAATGATGTATTACACCAACTAGAAGAGTAGAATGTTTACATTTTGTGTGAAACTACTATAGTACATAAAAGCTTGAAAACACTAAACATAAAATAATTTTTGTATGACGTTGTTTAGCTTGTGAGGAAAGCTCTGTTTCTATACTTTTAATAATGCTTTGTTTTCAGGACAATCTGGCCAAAAATTTTTGGAAATATGTTTTTTCTGGGTCTTTTTTTTGCAGAAAGGAGGTGCATTGTTCAACACAGCAGTGACGAAAGCAACTCCTGCTGTACGGACAGCATATAAATTTGTAAGTTTTCTTTTGATATTTAAAAATTCTATTAATAAAATTTTATGTATTCCTAGGAGATAGACATGGAAATATAGAATATTTTCTATTTTTCTTTTAAATAAGCTTTCTAAAAAATTTAGAGTTAATATTGACCAAAGCAAATTCAGTTATTAAAACTGTATCATTGTATAGAGAGGATATTTCCTTTATGTAATCTAAAAATGGTTCTTCATTTTATTTCAAAGCTATTAGCACTGTACACTCAGATTGAAACAGTCCATGATGAAGTACTATTTTTAGAGATTTGATTATTTCAACATATTTTAAATTCTCATTGTGTACTTGAGGCTCAAAGAGAAAAAATAGAAAAATATGGCAAGTTCTCTTCCCTCAAAGATACTTTGACTCTCCATGATTAAAATTCTTCAGTGATTCTCTGTGGCTGATAGTAAAATAATAACAATACCAATAGCAACAACAATAAATAAATAATAAAAATCTCCTTAACATGATAACTGAGACCCTTCAAGTCCTGACTCCTCTTGTGTCCTGATTCATTTCTCCCATCCCCTGAGCCTCCCTGTCTCTGAAGGTACTGAGTGTTCCTCATTTCATGAGTTCAAGATGTTCTCTTCTGCCTCTCTATTCTACACAAGCCATTTCTGCTACTTGGAACATCCATTTCTTGGCCTTTATCTATCTAGTAAACACCAACCCATCCTGTAAGACTTATTTGAGACATTAGTTCCCCTGAAAAAATTTTCCCAATCCCATGCAAAAAGAGTTAATATCCCTTCTTCTGTGTTCCTGTAGGACCTGGAGACATGCCTGTTTCAGCCCTTATTCTGTCTGTGTACATCTGTATCTCTAATATTAAGACTCGTAGCTTCTTGAGGGAGGAGCTAGTGGGTTGGTATTCAATAAGATTTTTTTTTAGTTCAGTAGGTCATATATATTCTATATTTCTAAAAATATTCAGGGCAGTAGTTTTGATTTTATAAGAATTTATCTTCAGATGCTTTCTCAGAAATGAATTGATGGGATTGAATTAATAATAGAATAATGTATTTTAATAAGTTTAGAACTTAACATTCTTTTCTTGACTTACAGTTTTCATATGTATGGAGCCACCATTTCTGTTTAAAAAATCATATTTTTCAAGATTAGATTTTATAGCAGGGAAGCTCATCTACAGAGTGGATTCAAAAATACAGTGCCAAAATTCTGAACTATTTGGAGCCTTCTTATAAAGTAAAAGTAAGGAGAGGTAATCATTTTGCCTTGGAAACATCAGCCTCTGCCTTTTATTTGGTTGTTCCATGGCTTTGCTATGAACCTCTCTGAGTAGATCACTATCTCACTGTAATACTGGTGGTTTAATTTATATACAGCTTTTGAAGAGATTTTAATTTTTCACAATGAAATACAACATAGCAGTCATGTGAAAAATCAAACTAACATTGAGCCTTATTCCTCACGTTTAAAATTCTAGAAAAGGTTTCACAGTCAAGTGCCCTTCATTTTGTTCCTTGAGCAAATACTTGAAGTTTTCCTTCAGGCTTAGAGAAGTTTTTTTGTATTATTTTGCTAAGTGTGTGTTTTTCTCCTTAATTTCACTCATATCTTCTATAGAAGCACAGAAATAAAGCAAACATGTTCAAAACCTATTTGTATTTTAAATTTTTATCCTTCAAATCTGTATTTTATTTTGAATCCTTCTTTGTGGAACAGTATAATGTTCCCAAATGAAAAATTCTACTCTTTGGAAGATTATTCCCTAAATTAATTTCAGGCAAATTGAGGTCTTCAAAACATAGTCACTTTTATCATTTATCTTGTGATCGTGTCATACATGAATCAAGAGGTTTGGGGCAAGTAAATAAGTCAATTTGTGACCTTCATAGTTGTCCAGAACTCCTCTTTCCAGATTGCTGATATTCTGAAATGTGAACTCTGAAATTCCTCCTTTGACCACAAATTGCTGTGAACAAAACTCCTAATTTTTCTTGCGTGGTATAACAGAATTTGTTTACCTTGTTTTACTATAGGTAGTAAATTTTTTAACACTGGGAACCATGTGTTTAACTGTTTCATTCATTCAACAAATTATTTGAGTACTCTCATGAACTAGCCTTGAGTGGTTGTTGGATTAGAGTAGTGAGCACGGCAGGTGCTATGCCTAAGAGAGATGCTGGCTCTACTTTTATATTTGTGTCACTGTCCCTTTGCTTGGTGCTTTGAACGTGCTACAGAAGTAGTGTGTATTTGTTGAGGAAATAATGATTTTGTCCTATATTGAGAACATTTTTTCTATGCTTTCTATGCTGTTGTTTTTCTGTGCTTATTATAGGGGCTATAAAGAAAACTAGAGTCAACATACATACTCTTATAAATCTAAAAACAACAGCAAAGTGAATACATACATGATTTGGCTAACAGATTTTCTAAGTCAAATTTCTTGTTAGGAGTTTGCGTTCTAAATTATTAGCCAAAGCCAAAAGCAAATAATTGCTTTGCTGTAGAGAATGCTTGTTTGTTGGTAAATTTCAGCTTGGTAAATTGAAAAGGACAGAGAGAACCTGCAACCCATCTTCCAGACACTCTGAAAGAGGTCAGTGGAGGAAGTAGGGCAGTGGACATTTAAATGAATCAGCACGTGAATTTCAGAACCTTGACTGACACTAGAGTCAACTCTATACACCAAGGAGCATCTGAAAAGATGAGTGTGAATCAGGTGGATTTTGAAAGAAAGAGGATATCTAGGTAAACTAGAATATAGTCCAAGTATGAGTAAAGATGGGTACAAATTCTTGGAGATGGGAACAGGAAGTATTTTTTTGTAATTATGCATTTTTACTTAATAGGAATGTAGGGATTAATATAGGACACTTTAGATAGAATCAGTGGCTTTATCACTAGAATTATGAAAGTAAAAATGCTTTATTGATTCTAAAGAACCATGGAAATATAGTTTTAGTGTTATTTGTCTTTTTAGTTATATTTTACTGGGTCTAATATATTTTGGTTTTGCCTCATTTACAATAAGGAAATAATTGTTTAGTTCAGTTCAAAACATTTCTTGGGTGGTTACTACATGCCAAATACTCTGCTGGGCACTGTAGATATTAACGGGAAATAAATAAGATTCTTCCTCTCAGTGAACGTGGGAAGACGTGTTTACTCTTCCTAGAAGTGACTTGGGAAAGCAGGCTGGTTTGATAGAGGGAGCAGGGACTTTTGGAGATGGAAAGTCTTAAGTCCACATGACCTTAGTTGCCATGTCTGTAGAATGAGACTCATAATGCTGTTTCTCTCTTGAGGCTTAGATTCAGCAGATGTATTTTAAAAACCTTAGTTCCTCTGTCTCCTTTGAGATGGGAAGAAGTTGGACTTAGGAATTAAATGACCAGGATTTGAATCTAGGCTATGAGGACTTACACTTTCTGAGTCACTTCCCTTATGTGTAAAATGTAATAACAATAGTACTAATTTTGTGGAGTCTTTGTGATGATTAAATGAGATAATGCATGCTAGGTACCCAGCACCCAGTCACGTACTGAGGAAACGCAAAGTAAATGTGAATTTCTTTTCTCTTCATTCCGCTCTGGTCACTGTGAGTGGGAATTTCCAATGGAACAGAGGCTAAGGCTGTTCTGAAAGCCCCCAGTTGCTTTTAGTTAAATTATACCCCACACAACCTGAGAGGACAACCTGAGAGGCTCAAGTGCTGGAGCCAGATTCCCTATGAAACATGAGCATGGCCCTTAAATTGTTAAATGACTTCTAACTTTTGTGAGAAAAACTATATATGAAATAGTAATAACGTTAAGATAGCTCTGCTAATAACAACTTGTGTCTGCCTGTAAAAGCACTTTTTATAGTTTTGTGAAGTTGCCTGATTTTCTTAAAGTCCAAACATTTGCCCAAATAACCTCCTGCTGTGATGTGCTTTCTCTTTTTCTGCCCTAGTTAGTTTCAAATTAAGACTGGGGATTAGTAGTCTGCTTGACTCTTTTGTATTTCTTATAGTTTAGGTGGCAAAATAGGCTGAAAATCAGTCTTTGCATGATATTGTATGCACATATAGACTAATCATGTTTTCACAAACTAATTTAGGTCTAACAATAAGTGGTATGGTATCCCTGAAAATAGTTTTAGATTATAGGTTTTTTTCTAAATAATTTGAGAACAATTTTTGTTAAATGAGATTTCGTGTTCTTATTCTTTTAAGTGGTAATAAAACCAGACAGACACTTGTGTTGTCATTTTCTAGGCAAAAAACCACGCAAAGCAGGGAATAAAAGAAGTGAAGAGTAAGCTCAAACACAAGGTGCGTCGTCATTTTCTTATTCTACCTTGATTCTTGTATTAGTGTGAAGCCTATACTTTACAAATCACAGGAGATTTATGTTTTTAATGACTTTTGAAATATGCTTAGCCCTTTGTTCACGAATGTATTTTTCATAAGAAGCCCTCTGGCAACTACCTGCCATTCTATATGCATCCACTGAATAATCTCTTTATTGTTTGCATATTTTATCACAGAACTGCGGAGATCTTCAAAGATTCTTTAACAGGATGTATGTTTTCATAAAGTTGATTGCTTTGATATCACAATTGAAATTCTTGCTTCAAGCTGAGAAAGTTTTTAAAAAGTTGATCTTTGGTGCCGAATTAAACCAGGAATACCATCGTTTGGTTTTATAGGATCTTTCCAATAGTAGCTACTTTAAGTTGAAGTATGTTCTTAATTTACAAAAGATTGCATTTGATGATGTGTATTTGGATTTCTGAATATTTCATACATATGAATATCTATGTGTATGTATATGTGTCTATTTGATTTGATTACATATCCCATCTTCGCAGATTTTATTAGTTGTTAGGTCTTGAATTTCTACCTTTGGAGAAAAAATACTATTTAAAAACTTCCATTGTAGTGATGGAGAGTAAATGATCTTCATATAAATTTTATTCAAATTATTCAAAATAGTCACATTATTTTGGAAATTATTAATTCACAATATAGAAAAATGTACTTTCTTACTAAATAGGTTCTTTAGACTTATACCTGAAGTGTTATTTTGTTATTTGCATCTGTGTCAGACACGTTGTCTATTAATCAAATAACTTTAGTAATACAAGGAGCATTTAAAATAATTGCTTGTATATTTCCTCCTGTGTAGGAAAATGAGGAAGATTATGGGACCTGTTCTGGTTCTGTACAGTATACACCAGTTTACACATTACACAATGAAAAGGGAGGAAACCTGGAAAAGCGTAAGCTTTCCAAGGTAAGGTTATTTACCCTCGTGTCTCCAAATTCTCAAATTATGTGATTCCAATTCATTCTTTAGGAACAATTTTGCACCCATTAATTTTGTATCATATGATAAGAAAACCTGCAGTTATGGTCAGGGAGATGAGTAGGTGGTGTCTGGGGAAGCTGCAAGGGGATTGGGAGTAAGAAGTTCCAGATGTCAGTCTTGCGTCCTTTATCATGGAGCTCATAGTCCAGGGAGGGGAGAGACAAACGTGATTGCTGTGGAGTACGAGGAGCTTGATGATGAGTGGGAAATCACACATTTCCTTTATTACAAAAATAAAATGAGACTGTAATGAGAATTTGACCTTTAAAATCATCTGTAGAAATTAGAATATGAAGTGATTTATGTCTGTCTTTTTCTAAAGTTAGATATTTTATTTGCTATAAATATTTAAAGTTTCTGCTTATTTGCACATACTGCTTAAAATGTTGTCCTAAAGTGAGAAAGTGTTCAGAATCATAGCTCTACGTGTCTTTGATTTTGCCTCATAAGTTTGTTTCTGAAGGTTGTAACAAAGCAAAATTTGTATACACCAAGTCATATTTTAAGTGGCCTTAGAAAACTAGCTTTTAAAAAAATTCTTGAGTGGATTATAGTTACAAAATTATAGCACTGGAAGCAGCTGCAAAGCTTCATTGATGGAAGTCGATAGCCAGAATGGTCACATCACTGGACTCGTAAGTAGTTACTGGCAGAGCGGGACCAGAACCCATCTCTAATGCAGGTGGCTTTCCTGGGTGTGCAGATACTACAGGAATAGAGATGGCCCTACAGGACTTCCAAGTGTCCTTAGGATTGGGGAGAGGATCAGTGAGGCCGTACTAAAACCTTAGCCTTTGTAAAGTGATTCATTCAGTCACTCAGGACCTAAGTAGTGCACCAGGTGCTATTCCAGTTATTTTAGGAAAAGCATGAAAACATCTCTACCTTCATGGGACTGTTTTCATAACACACTAAGTGTCTTCTCTGTGATTTATCTATTTGTTAAGCTTGTATTTTCATATGTTAGTATTGTTTAATTGCAGCATATTGGTGTGAATGCTTGAACATATGATCTAAAATAAGCTTTTCAAGAAAATAATAATTTCTCAAGTGTAGAAACCTTTTCTAGCTACTAAAGTTAACTGGAAAACAGTTACTAACTTCTAAATGAATGATGGATTTGCAGTTGATTTCTTGGTTTTTCTCCCATCACTAGCCTGTCCAATTCCTATCTTTCTGTTCTCAAGCTTTAACATCTTAAAAACTTTCACAAAATGTTTCCTGACTTAATATTGGAACATTTAGCTTATATTTACCATGTTTAATAGATTTTTATGTGAAAAAATGTGGAATCTTTGTTACCTATAGGCTGCTTTAAGGTGAAAAAGAAAATGCTTAAATTGGAGATACACCTGTTCTAAATGTCAGTTTTAGTTAACAAGATTATTTTCAGCTCCTCGTATTTATATTTTTAAATCTTCCTTTCCTTTAACATGGTGTGGTATTTCTATGATAATATAATTCTAAAATATATTGCTTATTTCTGTTTTTGTTTGTTTTCTGTTAATTCCTAGAGACACATTTCTGATAAAGAAAATTGCATTAGGTTACAGAAAACCTTGCAGTAGAATAGTAGGTTACATTCATTGCATACTTATCCTGAATCCTCAAGGCTGTCATTTATTATAATAGTATTAATTCAGTTAATTTGCATTCATTAATTAGCATTTTATGGTTTTCAGGTGGACATGACAAATGATCTCTAACAAGAATTAAAATAAATAGGGCTTATTCTTTTAAGAATTATAATACATTTTTCCTACCTGGTATGTGGGAATTTGTTAAACCACTGTACGTAGATTTATTACACACATGCTTTTAGTGTCTGGATAACAGTCTTTACTTTTCAAGTGATAAATATCTGAGTTTCAGTCCCAGTATATATGTGTCTTTGTATACATGTATCTCATTATATAAACAGGTATATACATCTGTTTATATGTATTTTAACAGCTAAATTTTTTAGGCGTTCATATTTCCAATCATTTGACCCAATAATATTATAATTTAATGTTTTGCTTTGTTTGTATTTTTTCTATAATTGACATTTGATTGTTTAGTTTTAGATTCACATATATGCTTAGCAAAGAGGTAAATTTTTGGCCCTTTGGCAATCTTTTTCCTTGCTACTTTCCACCCTTAATTTTTTTTCCTGAAGCTACAAGAATGCCTGTTTTCTTGCAATAGTACAAGAATGTACAATAGTACAAGAATACAATAGTACAAGAATGTCTGTTTACTTCTTTGAGCTGACATTTACAGTGCTCTGATGTGATAGTCAACTTGTGGTCAGCAGCTTATTTATAAAAGCAGACCATGGTACATTCAAATTGAGATTGTTATCTAATCCCTGATTTGAATTATTTCTTTAATTTCATAGTGTTAGCAAACACACACAAATGAAATAAGACAACACCAGGGCCTTTATTATTAGGATATGGGCGTTCCTTAGGACATCCAAGTGCGTGATTGTGGGTGGCCTCTGGTAGGATTAGAACTAGAAAACGGAAAAAGCAGTCAGGGAAGAACGCCACCCCTCTGCCCTCCTCTTCTCTCTCTCTCTCTCTCTCACCTGGCCTGTTCTCTCTGCTTGTTTGTTCACTGTGCATTCTGTAGAGTGGCTTTCTTAGCTTCTCTGTGCTCCTGACACTGAGCTTGCAGGCCCTCAGTGCAAACAGCTGCTAGGAATGAACCACAACCCCCAAATCCAGTTTCTTGTGGAAGAATGTAATCAGCCCACTTGGATCATGCATTAATCCTTGGTTCACTCAACTCCAGCCAGAGAAGCAGGGAGAGTACCATGTTACCAAGGATACTGGAGGGCAGTAAGGGTGAACAGGGAAAAGCCAGTCTCAAGAGAAGAGGTTTTAAGGACTGTGACAACTTTTCAAAAGATTTCTACTATTTCTAATTGCCTTATAGCACTGTTTGCCAAAAATATATATATATATATATATTTTTAAGTACTTAGAGGCTGGATCTTTGTGCCACAAGTCTGAAGCTTGGCAAGTTTAAGGTCAGCCTATCCTAGTGGGTTGCTGTTGCCTCCGTTCTAACATGAGAATTGAGCTACTTAAACAAAAAGACTACAGCAAAAGTAAGCTTAGAAGATAATATTACTATTTGCATTTTGGGCAGGGAAACCCAGAAGGATGAGGCATAGTCTACTGCCTTTTCTTTGTGGTCTGATATTGCAGAAGCTTCCTTGGTACATCTTTTGGAGATAATCCAATCTCAGTGCTTTAACTGAAATAGGATCCAGTATAATGCAGAAGAAACAGAAAGCTGATGCAAAGCTGATGCTAGAGCCACGAACATACTGTTTCATGATGGTTCCAGATCATAAGTTCTCTTACTCCCAGCTCTCCATGTGTAACAGCATTAGGATCTGAGCACATGAAGATTTTCAATTAGATATGTAAACATTTCTAGGAGTAGATATCAATAAATATGTCAGAGACACTAATGTTTATTTATTCATTTGTATTCTACCTATTTCCAAAAATACCTATCTTATGAAGAATCATAAAGGATTAAAATTCATTGAATTTAGATAAGATTCAAGGCAGAGAGAAAGCATAGTAAGAAGCTAAGGCCCATTCCTTTGCTTAGTAGGCAAAAGGAAGAGAAAAACACAGCTACCACGATTCATAAATCACAAAAATTAAAAAGAAAAGTTGTTCAGGGAATGCACCACCATCCCAGGAAATGGGGCTGGATACTGTGCATCTACAGACGAATTCAGTCCGAAGAGCTCATGGTCTGGCGCAAGTTCCTAGGAGAGGCAATGTTCATGTTTCAGGAGACAGGAGTTTGGTTTTCTATATTTTGTCTCTTCTGGGCAGTTTCTATTATGTCAAACACTCAGGTCATTCATACCTCTCTCAGAGATGGCTCAGTTTCTTAGCTGTTGCCTTAGCTTTCACGTGAGAGTTGAACTGCTTTAAAAAACTGAAAAAGGCCAGAGGCGGACACAGACATAGAGTACACTCTTTTCTGTAGGCTCACTGAGCCAGAAGAGTGGGGTCACTTTCTTGTGTTGGCACTGGCCTCTTGGTAAGGAAGAATGTTCTGGGCCCCATTTCAGATTTGATTATTCGGATAACCAGATGCTCTTAAAAGACTTGCCACGTGGTAAATTCAGTTGCCTAAAAGCAAGATTCTGTAGGGACCTGTGGGATTTGGTGATCCTGATATTTTGATGTTCTTACTACTGTTTTCCAACCCTCAGTTTGTATAGAGTTGAAATAATGACAAAGTACTGTAGAGCAGCTTTGGAAAACATGAGGAAGAGAGACAGTTCCTTGGTTAACAGTGAGGCTGTCTCTGTAAGTTTGTATATAGTACATGATTAATTTAGAATTCCCAACAATCCAAGCAGAATGGGAATTATTATCCCTATTTTTCAGATTTAGAAACGGGAGCAGAGGGATTAATATATATGCCCAAAGTTCTACAGGTAATAAATAGCAGAGTAGGGATTGAAAAGCAAACTGATTCTGGAGCTTAAGTACCTAATCATTACTATTGTGCCTTTGCGTTGGGTGAGTGCTCATGGAGGAAAGGCAGTTAGAGACAAGGGTATGGAGTTTAGATCCAGAAAGATTTGATTTTGAAAAAGGTACTAGCATTTAGCATTGAGCAAAACACAATATCCCTAAGCCTTACTTTCTACATTTGTAAAATGGTAATAACGATATGTGTCATTTTCCTAGGATGCTGTAGACATTATAGATAATTACAGTATTGGCCACATGACAGGCGCTCAGAAATTGGCAGCTGTCCATTTATACATATACACATATCTTGAACTTCAGGTCTTCTATAACAGTGGCACCATCTGACTTTTTTTCTCTCTTGGTAGTTACTTCCCAGGGTCTAACAATCTGCTAGTCACTAAGGCAGGGACCCTAAAATTGTCAGTCTTCATTCTAAGTGGGGATGACTTTAGATCCCAGTTTATGATTTGAAAAGAAATATACAACTTATTGTATTGAGAAATCTCCTGGTTTATAAGTCCTCGCATATGTCATTTTATTGTCAGTACAATTATCTAAATACAGAGTATGGACTTGACCCATCTCACCCTTAGCTCATCTGCTTATCCATTTGAGAAGTCGATCTCATTTATGTAAAGTATTTTACATTTCCAGTTTCCAGCTAGACTTGTGTAAATGAAATGCTGTATTTTCATAAGATCAAAAGGAGATTATGGTAATTTAAATTCCAGGAATGTATTTTAAAGTGAAAAAATAAGGTTTCATAATCTGGGTTCTGTAGAAAAGAACAAAAATCACAATGTATGTTGTTTTAAGCCTGTGTCCCATTACTTACCTATCTTGTGGATCTACATCTATCCCCCAACAAATAGTAATTTGTGTGTTGGTCTGCTAATTAGTATGGTTATTTCCTGTTTTGTTGATGAGGCTTAAATAAATGTCAAGGGTACAGCCATGAAGATCTCCCAATTAGGCTTCACATTTGTAAAACCCAGCCCTTTTCCCTTTTGTGTGAAGATGACAGTTCCTACAGCAGCCCCAGCCTAACAGGACTCCAGGGAAAGGATCCTCCTCTGGTTTTATTGAAAACAGGGCCAGTTGGGTCCAGTGAGAATACTGCCACTGGTCATGGTGCAGAACAGTTTTAATCGTGACTACATGCTTACCTTCTTTCATCCGTTTTATTTTAGAACAAAATACGTAGACTTCGTGAACAATGTTTAGACTAAATCTGTCATCTAAAATTATGTTTTAAAATAGTTACTTGTAAGAATTTATTGGAATTCTCTAACAATGAGAAATTCCTTTAAATAATGTGCAAAATTTATATGGGTCTAAGATACTGCTCTTTTTAAAATAATATTAGCTATTCTTAACTCATTCTAGTAGTTGTAATGTGTGTCTCTGTATCTGCATCACATACACACACACACCCCTAAACTAGTGAACCGCAAACAGGAGCTTAGCTGTATTACAAGTCAACATTAACAGATGGATGGCCCTAAGCAAGCAAAACCACGCAACACAATCTAGTGAAAGTGGAGGATGGAAGCTTTTTGTTGTTAAGCCCTATTAAAACCCTGGCACACATAGCACTCTTAACTATTTCATGTCTGGGACAAATAGCAATCCACTCATTTATTTTCAACCTGTCCAATTAATTATGTAAAAGCTGCATGAAAAAATATGAATGGAACGTTGTTTTCCATTTGTAATATGATGTAAAGCAGTGTGCCTGTTGATAAATACCCACACTTGGAATGTAGTCAAGACTTTAACCCAAATACAGTGTTGACAAATAGAAACATGT